>NC_057811.1:67834367-67924502 GCF_018294505.1 Triticum aestivum
GTCCGCGCCTTGCCGCCGACCTCCTCCGGCGACCTCGCCGCCGGCGGCGTTCGCCCCGTCCCAGATCCGGCCGGGTGGGATGAGATCAACCCGGTCCCGAACCAAACAGGCGCCCCACGCCCGGATCTCCTCGTCCCGCTTCGTCCAGTCCAGTTTTCGGAGTGGTAAATTTCGTGCCATAATTGTTGCATTATGTTGCATTATGTTGCCCTGTTCATCATGCCATAACTTCGTGCTCGGTGCTTCGATTCATGCATATAATATATCGTAATGTTCATCATGAGATGCTCTTTACTTTGTTCCATCGTGCGATGCTTGTTTCAGGTCATATTGATGTCCTAATCATCGTTGTAAGAGTGCTATATGATGTTAACTGCTGTCTGTTATCACAACTTGGTGATTTGTCTTTTTCATTGCATTTTGTGTGTGCATCCTATTAGATTGATGTCTACATGTGTTTTGAACTAAATCATGCCATATTTACAGTGGTGCTAGTCTTGTATTTTTAGGATCTCTGTGGTGACTAGCACAAGCATGCAAAGTAGCCTCCGTGATGTGCTGATTTCTGTGACTTGGTGATTTCTGCTAAGTCTGAGTCTGTTATGTTGTGATGCCATGTAAACCTGCTGCCATCATGAGTTCTATGCATAATCTGGGGACGTTCACTAAGAATGTTTTGTTATACATGTTATGCTCTATCCATCCATGCCCATGTTTGAAATTATGGAGTGTTCTAGCATGTCTTAATCTTGCTCTACTTTTGCTATAAAATGTTCCTGGCAGATTGTTTACATGTTAATCAATTTTGCCATAGTTGTTATTAGTGATCCATGCACCCTATGACTACGTTATTGCCATTCTTAGCTTCATATTTGTGCCATCTGACTGTTGGTTACCTTTCCATGCCATGTAATGCTATGTAGTGAGTGGTTCAAGCTCACCAACATGCCTACTTATCGTTATTTCTGCCATGCTCTGTTTTTCTTCTAAGTCTGAATCAGTTTATGAAACTTGCTATGTTTACATGGGTGCCATCATATCTTCTGTGCCTTTTGGCTCGTGATCAGTAAGGAACTTTTGTTCTATGCAATTAGTAGATTCTTGCAATGCCTTTGTTTGCTATGATCTGTTCCTGTAGCATGTTGTTGGCTAGCTCTAAACTTAGCAACCTGATGTTATTTCTGCTAAGTCTTTGGTCTGTTATTATTTGCATTCTTTCCATGTCCTTTTGAGCATGTTCGGGTGATTTATGGAGATAGCTCAGTGTTCATGTTTTGTCATGCTTTATCTGTACATCATGTCCATGTTATTTGTTTTCATGTTGAGCTGCTGTAGCATATTGTTTTGGTGCTTGAAAGATACCTAGTTGCTGTTTTGGACAGATTGTTGCTATGTCTTGTTTGGGGTGTATGTGTTGCACCGTTGCTCCATTTTGAGCATGCTCTATATGAAACTTGCTTAGTTTTGCATGTAGTTCCATATTACCTTGCTACATCCTTGTTTTGAGGTGTTTGCTTGATGTTTGAATACATTTTGCATCAATGCCATGTTTAACTTGTTTTGCTCATATCTTCTAGGCCGTAGCTCCGAATCTAATGAACTTTATATGTAACTTGACTAGAATTTCGTGTATATCATCTTGGTGCATCTTACTTGCTGTTTAACAACTTGAACATAAAGTTTATTCAGATCTAGACCAATTTCGAAATTTGCATATGAGGACTTACCGAATTTGTTATATGTTGTTTCCAGCCTCATTTAAACTTGTTTTGATGTGTTGACCTTCTATGCATCCTTTCTTGCTGTGTGTAGCTTCATGTAGCCTTGTCATGGATCATACTTGATTGAGCATCATGCCTTGTTCATGTGTGGTGTGTTTACCATGTCGTGTGCTTCTTCTCGATAGTTCCCGTGTCGTTGCGATCGTGAGGATTCGTTCGTCTTCGTGGCTTCATCTTCTTCATGGACTCGTTCTTCTTCCTAGAGGGATTTCAGGCAAGATGACCGTCACCTTGGATCTCATTACTATCATTGATATGCTAGTTGCTTCGTTCTATCGCTTTGCTGCGCTAGCTATTTACTTGCTCCTCCAGCCTCCCAAATTGCCATGAACCTCTAAACTTTGTCACCCTTCCTAGCAAACCGTTGGTTGGCTATGTTACTGCTTTGTTCAGCCCCTCTTATAGCGCTCCTAGTTGCAGGTGAAGATGAAGATTGCTCCATGTTGGATTATGTTTATGTTGGGATATCACAATATCTCTTATTTAATTAATGCATCTATATACTTGGTAAAGGGTGGAAGGCTCGGCCTTATGCCTGGTGTTTTGTTCCACTCTTGCCGCCCTAGTTTCTGTCATACCGGTGTTATGTTCCTTGATTTTGCGTTCCTTACACGGTTGGGTGATTTATGGGACCCCATTGACAGTTCGCTTTGAATAAAACTCTTCCAGCAAGGCCCAACCTTGGTTTTACATTTGCCTCACCTAACCTTTTTCCCTTGGGAGTCGCGCTACCGAGGGTCATCTTTATTTTAACCCCCCCGGGCCAGTGCTTCTCTAAGTGCTGGTCTGAATTGAGTAGACTGCGGGGCCCCCTCGTGGAAACTCGAGGTCTGGTTTTACTCGTTGGATGTCTCATCCGGTGTTGCCCTGAGAACGAGATATGTGCAGCTCCTATCGGAATTGTCAGCACATCGGGCGGCTTTGCTGGTCTTTTTTTACCATTGTCGAAATGTCTTGTAACCGGGATTCCGAGACTGATCGGGTCTTCCCGGGAGAAGGAATATCCTTCGTTGACCGAGAGAGCTTATAATGGGCTAAGTTGGGACACCCCTACAGGGTATAAACTTTCAAGAGCCGTGCCCGCGGTTATTTGGCAGATGGGAATTTGTTAATATCCGGTTGTAGAGAACTTGACACTTGACTTAATTAAAACGCATCAACTGCGTGTGTAGCCGTGATGGTCTCTTCTCGGCGGAGTCCGGGAAGTGAACACGGTTTATGGGTTATGTTTGACGTAAGTAGGAGTTTAGGATCACTTCTTGATCATTCTTAGTCGCTACTGCAACCTCTCCACTTTACCCCTTCCTTTGTTGGGGATCGTAACAGAATTTTAAAATTTCCTACGCATCACCAAGATCCATCTATGGAGTATACTAGCAACGAGGGGAAAGGAGTGCATCTACATACCCTTGTAGATCGCGAGCGGAAGCGTTCAAGTGAACGGGGTTGATGGAGTCGTACTCGCCGTGATCCAAATCACCGATGACCGAGTGCCGAACGGACGGCACCTCCGCGTTCAACACACGTACGGAGCAGCGATGTCTCCTCCTTGATCCAGCAAGGGGGAAGGAGAGGTTGATGGAGATCCAGCAGCACGACGGCGTGGTGGTGGAAGTAGCGGGGATCCCGGCAGGGCTTCGCCAAGCGCAAGCGGGAGGGGGAGGTGTTGCAGGGGGAGAGGGAGGCGCCAGGGGCTGTCGTGCTGCTGCCCTCCCTCCCCCCCACTATATATAGGCCCCCTGGGGGGCGCCGGCCCTGGATCCCATCTACAAGGGGGGGCGGCGGCCAGGGGGAAACTTGCCCCCCAAGTCAGGTGGGGCGCCCCCCACCTCTAGGGTTTCCAATCCTAGGCGCAGGGGGAGGCCCATGGGGGGCGCCCCAGCCCACTAGGGGCTGGTTCCCTTCCCACTTCAGCCCATGGGGCCCTCCGGGACAGGTGGCCCCACCCGGTGGACCCCCGGGACCCTTCCGGTCGTCCCGGCACAATACCGGTAACCCCCGAAACTTTCCCGGTGGCCGAAACTTGACTTCCTATATATAATTCTTCACCTCCGGACCATTCTGGAACTCCTCGTGACATCCGGGATCTCATCCGGGACTCCGAACAACTTTCGGGTTTCCGCATACTAATATCTCTACAACCCTAGCGTCACCGAACCTTAAGTGTGTAGACCCTACGGGTTCGGGAGACATGCAGACATGACCGAGACGCCTCTCCGGTCAATAACCAACAGCGGGATCTGGATACCCATGTTGGCTCCCACATGTTCCACGATGATCTCATCGGATGAACCACGATGTCGAGGATTCAATCAATCCCGTATACAATTCCCTTTGTCAATCGGTATGTTACTTGCCCGAGATTCGATCGTCGATATCCCAATACCTTGTTCAATCTCATTACCGGCAAGTCTCTTTACTCGTAACGCATTGCATGATCCCGTGGCTAACTCCTTAGTCACATTGAGCTCATTATGATGATGCATTACCGAGTGGGCCCGGAGATACCTCTCCGTCATACGGAGTGACAAATCCCAGTCTCGATCCGCGCCAACTCAACAGACACTTTCGGAGATACCTGTAGTGTACCTTTATAGTCACCCAGTTACGTTGTGACGTTTGGTACACCCAAAGCGCTCCTGCGGTATCCGGGAGTTGCACGATCTCATGGTCTAAGGAAATGATACTTGACATTGGAAAAGCTCTAGCAAACGAACTACACGATCTTTTGTGCTATGCTTAGGATGGGGTCTTGTCCATCACATCATTCTCCTAATGATGTGATCCCGTTATCAATGACATCCAATGTCCATAGTCAGGAAACCATGACTATCTGTTGATCAACGAGCTATTCAACTAGAGGCTTAATAGGGACACGTTGTGGTCTATGTATTCACACATGTATTACGATTTCCGGATAACACAATTATAGCATGAACAATAGACAATTATCATGAACAAAGAAATATAATAATAACCATTTATTATTGCCTCTAGGGCATATTTCCAACAGTCTCCCACTTGCACTAGAGTCAATAATCTAGTTACATTGTGATGAATCGAACACCCATAGCGTTCTGGTGTTGATCATGTTTTGCTCTAGGGAGAGGTTTAGTCAACGGATCTGCTACATTCAGGTTCGTATGTACTTTACAAATATCTATGTCTCCATTTTGAACACTTTCACGAATGGAGTTGAAGCGATGCTTGATATGCCTGGTCTTCCTGTGAAACCTGGGCTCCTTGGCAAGGGCAATAGCTCCAGTGTTGTCACAGAAGAGAGGTATCGGCCCGACACATTGGGAATCACCCCTAGGTCAGTAATGAACTCATTCATCCAGATTGCTTCTTGCGCTGCCTCTAAGGCTGCCATGTACTCTGCTTCACATGTAGGTCCCACCACGACGCTTTGCTTGCAACTGCACCAGCTTACTGCCCCTCCATTCAAATTATACACGTATCCGGTTTGTGACTTCGAGTCATCCAGATCTGTGTCGAAGCTAGCGTCGACGTAACCCTTTATGACGAGCTCTTCGTCACCCCCATAAACGAGAAACATATCCTTAGTCCTCTTCAGGTACTTCAGGATATTCTTGACCGTTGTCTAGTGTTCCATGCCGGGATTACTTTGGTACCTTCCTACCGAACTTACGACAAGGTTTACATCAGGTCTAGTACACATCATGGCATACATAATAGACCCTATGGCCGAGGCATAGGGGATGACACTCATCTTTTCTCTATCTTCTGCCGTGGTCGGGCATTGAGCCGTGCTCAATTGCACACCTTGCAATACAGGCAAGAACCCCTTCTTGGACTGATCCATATTGAACTTCTTCAATACCTTGTCAAGGTACGTACTCTGTGAAAGACCAATGAGGCGTCTTGATCTATCTCTATAGATCTTGATGCCTAATATATAAGCAGCTTCTCCAAGGTCCTTCATTGAAAAACACTTATTCAAATAGGCCTTTATACTTTCCAAGAATTCTATATCATTTCCCATCAATAGTATGTCATCCACATATAATAAGAGAAATGCTACAGAGCTCCCACTCACTTTCTTGTAAACACAGGCTTCTCCATAAGTCTGTGTAAACCCAAACACTTTGATCATCTCATCAAAACGAATGTTCCAACTCCGAGATGCTTGCACCAGCCCATAGATGGAGCGCTGGAGCTTGCATACCTTGTTAGCATTCTTAGGATCAACAAAACCTTCTGGCTGCATCATATACAATTCTTCCTTAAGAAAGCCGTTAAGGAATGCCGTTTTGACGTCCATTTGCCATATCTCATAATCATAGAATGCGGCAATTGCTAACATGATTCGGACGGACTTCAGCTTCGCTACGGGTGAGAAAGTCTCATCGTAGTCAACCCCTTGAACTTGTCAATAACCCTTAGCGACAAGTCGAGCCTTATAGATGGTCACATTGCCATCCGCGTCTATCTTCTTCTTAAAGATCCATTTATTTTCTATGGCTCGCCGATCATCGGGCAAGTTAGTCAAAGTCCATACTTCGTTTTCATACACGGAACCTATCTCGGATTTGATGGCTTCTAGCCATTTGTCGGAATCCGGGCCCGCCATCGCTTCTTCATAGTTCGAAGGTTCACCGTTGTCTAATAACATGATTTCCAGGACAGGGTTGCCGTACCACTCTGGTGCGGAACGTGTCCTTGTGGACCTACGAAGTTCAGCAGTAACTTGATCTGAAGCTTCATGATCATCATCATTAACTTCCTCCCCAGTCGGTGTAGGCACCACAGGAACATCTTCCCGCGCTGCGCTACTTTCCGATTCGGAAGGGGTGACTATCACCTCATCAAGTTCCACTTTCCTCCCACTTAATTCTTTCGAGAGAAACTCTTTCTCTACAAAGGACCCGTTCTTGGCAACAAAGATCTTGCCTTCGGATCTGAGGTAGAAGGTATACCCAATGGTTTCCTTAGGGTATCCTATGAAGACGCATTTTTCCGACTTGGGTTCGAGCTTTTCAGGTTGAAGTTTCTTGACATAAGCATCGCATCCCCAAACTTTTAGAAACGACAGCTTAGGTTTCTTCCCAAACCATAATTCACACGGTGTCGTCTCAACGGATTTCGATGGAGCCCTATTTAAAGTGAATGCGGCAGTCTCTAAAGCATAGCCCCAAAATGAGAGCGGTAGATCGGTAAGAGACATCATAGATCGCACCATATCCAATAGAGTGCGATTATGACGTTCGGACACACCATTTCTCTGAGGTGTTCCAGGCGGCGTGAGTTGTGAAACGATTCCACATTTCTTTAAGTGCGTACCAAATTCGTGACTTAAATATTCTCCACCACGATCTGATCGTAAGAACTTTATTTTCCTCTCACGTTGATTCTCAACCTCACTCTGAAATTCCTTGAACTTTTCAAAGTTTTCAGACTTGTGTTTCATTAGGTAGACATACCCATATCTACTTAAGTCATCAGTTTGAGTGAGAACATAACGATATCCTCCGCGAGCCTCAACACTCATTGGACCGCACACATCGGTATGTATGATTTCCAATAAGTTGGTTGCTCGCTCCATAGTCTTGGTCATCTTACCCATGAGGCATGGTTCGCACGTGTCAAATGATTCGTAATCAAGAGACTCCAAAAGTCCATCTGCATGGAGCTTCTTCATGCGCTTGACACCAATGTGACCAAGGCGGCAGTGCCACAAGTATGTGGGACTATCGTTATCAACTTTACATCTTTTGGTATTCACACTATGAATATGTGTAACATCACGTTCGAGATTCATCAAGAATAAACCATTGACCAGCGGGGCATGACCATAAAACATATCTCTCATATAAATAGAACAACCATTATTCTCGGATTTAAATGAGTAGCCATCTCGAATTAAACGAGACCCAGATACAATGTTCATGCTCAAAGCTCGCACTAAATAACAATTATTGAGGTTTAAAACTAATCCCGCAGGTAAATGCAGAGGTAGCGTGCCGACGGCGATCACATCGACCTTGGAACCATTCCCGACGCGCATCGTCACCTCGTCCTTTGCCAGTCTCCGCTTATTTCGCAGTTCCTATTTTGAGTTACAAATATGAGCAACCGCACCGGTATCAAATACCCAGGAGCTACTACAAGTACTGGTAAGGTACACATCAATTACATGTATATCACATATACCTTTGGTGTTGCCGGCCTTCTTGTCCGCTAAGTATTTGGGGCAGTTCCGCTTCCAGTGACCACTTTTGGAATAAAAGCAGTCAGTCTCAGGCTTGGGTCCATTCTTTGACTTCTTCCTGGCAACTGGCTTACCGGGCGCGGCAACTGCCTTGCCGTCCTTCTTGAAGTTCTTCTTACCCATGCCTTTCTTGAACTTAGTGGTTTTATTCACCGTCAACACTTGATGTTCCTTTCTGATCTCCACCTCCGCTGATTTCAGCATTGAATATACCTCAGGAATGGTCTTTTCCATCCCCTGCATATTGAAGTTCATCACAAAGCTCTTGTAGCTCGGTGGAAGCGACTGAAGGATTCTATCAATGACTGCGTCATCCGGGAGATTAACTCCCAGCTGAGACAAGCGGTTGTGTAACCCAGACATTCTGATTATGTGCTCACTAACATAGCTATTTTCCTCCATTTTACAGCTGAAGAACTTGTCGGAGACTTCATATCTCTCGACCCGGGCATGAGCTTGGAAAACCATTTTCAGCTCTTCGAACATCTCGTATGCTCCATGTTTCTCAAAACGCTTTTGGAGTCCCGGTTCTAAGCTGTAAAGCATGCCGCACTGAACGAGGGACTAATCATCAGCACGTGATTGCCAAGCGTTCATAACGTCTTGGTTCTCTGGGATGGGTGCTTCACCTAGTGGTGCTTCTAGGACATAATCTTTCTTGGCAGCTATGAGGATAATCCTCAGGTTCCGGACCCAGTCCGTATAGTTGCTGCAATCATCTTTCAGCTTGGTTTTCTCTAGGAACGCGTTGAAGTTGAGGACAACGTGGGCCATTTGATCTACAAGACATATTGTAAAGATTTTAGACTAAGTTCATGATAATTAAGTTCATCTAATCAAATTATTCAATGAACTCCCACTCAGATAGACATCCCTCTAGTCATCTAAGTGAAACATGATCCGAGTTAACTAGGCCGTGTCCGATCATCACGTGAGACGGACTAGTCAAGATCGGTGAACATCTCCATGTTGATTGTATCTTCTATACGACTCATGCTCGACCTTTCGGTCTTCCGTGTTCCGAGGCCATGTCTGTACATGCTAGGCTCGTCAAGTCAACCTAAGTGTATTGCATGTGTTCTGAGGCCATGTCTGTACATGGTAGGCTCATCAACACCCGTTGTATGCGAACGTTAGAATCTATCACACCCGATCATCACGTGGTGCTTCGAAACAACGAACCTTCGCAACGGTGCACAGTTAGGGGGAACACTTTCTTGAAATTATTATAAGGGATCATCTTACTTACTACCGTCGTTCTAAGCAAATAAGATGCAAAACATGGTAAACATCACATGCAATCAAATAGTGACATGATATGGCCAATATCATTCTGCTCCTTTGATCTCCATCTTCGGGGCGTCATGATCATCTTTGTCACCGGCATGACACCATGATCTCCATCATCATGATCTCCATCATTGTGTCTTCATGAAGTTGTCACGCCACCGATTACTTCTACTCCTATGGCTAACGTGTTTAGCAATAAAGTAAAGTAATTTACATGGCATTATTCAATCACACGAAGGTCATACAAAAAATAAAGACAAATCCTATGGCTCCTGCCGGTTGTCATACTCATCGACATGCAAGTCGTGATTCCTATTACAAGAATATGATCAATCTCATACATCACATATATCATTCATCACATCTTCTGGCCATATCACATCACATGGCACATGCTGCAAAAACAAGTTAGACGTCCTCTAATTGTTGTTGCAAGTTTTTACGTGGCTTCTATAGGTTTCTAGCAAGAACGTTTCTTACCTACGTAAGACCACAACGTGATATGCCAATTTCTATTTACCCTTCATAAGGACCCTTTTCATCGAATCCGTTCCGACTAAAGTGGGAGAGACAGACACCCGCTAGCCACCTTATGAAACTAGTGCATGTCAGTGGGTGGAACCTGTCTCACATAAGCGTACGTGTAAGGTCGGTCCGGGCCGCTTCATCCCACAATACCGCCGAAACAAGATAAGACTAGTAGTGGCAAGAAAAATTGACAACATCTACGCCCACAACTGCTTTGTGTTCTACTCGTGCATAGTAACTACGCATAGGCCTGGCTCATGATGCCACTGTTGGGGATCGTAGCAGAATTTTAAAATTTCCTACGCATCACCAAGATCCATCTATGGAGTATACTAGCAACGAGGGGAAAGGAGTGCATCTACATACCCTTGTAGATCACGAGCTCAAGCGTTCAAGTGAACGGGGTTGATGGAGTCGTACTTGTCGTGATCCAAATCACCGATGACCGAGTGCCGAACAGACGGCACCTCCGCGTTCAACACACGTACGGAGCAGCAACGTCTCCTCCTTCTTGATCCAGCAAGGGGGAAGGAGAGGTTGACGGAGATCCAGCAGCACGACGGCGTGGTGGTGGAAGTAGCGGGGATCCCGGCAGGGCTTCGCCAAGCGCAAGCGGGAGGGAGAGATGTTGCAGGGGGAGAGGGAGGCGCCAGGGGCTGTCGTGCTGCTGCCCTCCCTCCCCCCACTATATATAGGCCCCCTGGGGGCGCGCCGGCCCTGCATCCCATCTACAAGGGGGGGGGGGGCGGCGGCCAGGGGGGAAACTTGCCCCCCAAGTCAGGTGGGGCGCCCCCCACCCCTAGGGTTTCCAACCCTAGGCGCAGGGGGAGGCCCATGGGGGGCGCCCCAGCCCACTAGGGGCTGGTTCCCTTCCTACTTCAGCCCATGGGGCCCTCCGGGATAGGTGGCCCCACCCGGTGGACCCCCAGGACCCTTCCGGTGGTCCCGGTACAATACCGGTGACCCCCGAAACTTTCCCGGTGGCCGCGGGATCTGGATACCCAAGTTGGCTCCCACATGTTCCACGATGATCTCATCGGATGAACCACAATGTCGAGGATTCAATCAATCCCGTATACAATTCCCTTTGTCAATCGGTATGTTACTTGCCCGAGATTCGATCGTCGGTATCCCAATACCTTATTCAATCTCGTTACCGAAAAGTCTCTTTACTCGTACCGCAATGCATGATCCCGTGGCTAACTCCTTAGTCACATTGAGCTCATTATGATGATGCATTACCGAGTGGGCCCAGAGATACCTCTCCGTCATACGGAGTGACAAATCCCAGTCTCGATCCGTGCCAACTCAACAGACACTTTCGGAGATACCCGTAGTGTACCTTTATAGTCACCCAGTTACGTTGTGACGTTTGGTACACCCACAGCGCTCCTACGGTATCCGGGAGTTGCACGATCTCATGGTCTAAGGAAATGATACTTGACATTGGAAAAGCTCTAGCAAACGAACTACACGATCTTTTGTGCTATGCTTAGGATTGGGTCTTGTCCATCACATCATTCTCCTAATGATGTGATCCCGTTATCAATGACGTCCAATGTCCATAGTCAGGAAACCATGACTATCTGTTGATCAACGAGCTAGTCAACTAGAGGCTTACTAGGGACACGTTGTGGTCTATGTATTCACACATGTATTACGATTTCCGGATAACACAATTATAGCATGAACAATAGACAATTATCATGAACAAAGAAATATAATAATAACCATTTATTATTGCCTCTAGGGCATATTTCCAACATCCTTACCCATTAAGTTTGTTAGTCTTGATACCCATGGTAATGGGATTGCTGAGTCCTCGTGGCTCACAGGTTACTACAACACCAGTTGCAGGTACAGGTTTTGCGAGGATCATGACGCGAGAGCGATTTTTCTTGTTTTGGAGTTCTTCTTCTGCTTCTTCTTCGATCAGGGGATAGGTTCCAGGTCGGCAGCCTGGGCTAGCAGGGTGGATGTCGTTTGAGCTTCTGTTTGTGTTTAATCCGTAGTCGGATGTTGTTCTCATGTATATTGATGTATTCTTGCGGCATTGGTATGCCTTGTATGTATCCCCAACTACTATGTAATGTTGATGTTATGATATCCACCATGCAAAAGCGTTTCAATATGCGGGTCTATCCTTGGTGGGACCTTCGAGTTCCTCGCGGATAGGGTCGCATATTGGGCGTGACAGCACCCATGCAAAGGGTTCTCAACCTGTTAGAACTAGACCGTCCCATAGAGAAAGGAGAGAGCTAGCCTTGCTTTCTTCCACCTCTAGCAAACAACTCAAGGAGCACCATTGTACCACTTGAGCCTTAGTGATCATGCGGAGACCCCGCAGAGCAGGACTAGGGGTGTTATCTCCTAGGAGAGCCCCAAACCTGGGTAAAGTGCACCGACGTTCGTGTCTACGCCTCATCCCGCTTCCGGGCACCGGCGACGTTCTACTCGCTCCCACCATGATAAGCCATCCATTGGCATATGTCGCACCCAACCCCCGACATGTGGCGCCCACTGTGGGGCGAGGTGCACCGTCGTCCGGAGACCTGTTCTGGGCGGGAGCCCTTTTCCTCCCTGGCGAGCGCAGCCAACCTGGCACGCCAGACGGAGTCTGCGCCGACGCGCTGCATGGCGCGGAGGTCGCCTACGCGGCGAGCTGCCTCGCCGATCTTGTTGGCGAGGTTCGCCTCTCCGACGAGCCTGCGTGTGACGCGGGCACCGATGGTCCCGAGAGCCGCCTCATCAGCCTCCTCGATCTACTCCACGTCACCAGCGAGCCTGCTGTGGACTTGGAATCTGTTGGCTCCACCGACCCGATGCTTGTCGATTCCGACACTGCGTCGCTTGACGCGTTCCCCACCAACGTGGTGGTCTACGACGAGCCGCTTCCTCGCGCGGAGAGCGGCGGAAGTGCCGTCACGGAGGTGCTTGTCATCGGCCACAGCGAGCACTCCGGCGGAGGTGCTCATGACCCACTCGATGCGGCACTGCAAGACCTGACGACGCCCATCCCAGAAGACGCCGACGCCGAGATGCTGGAAGCACGCCACGTCCAGCTCGTCGAGAATGCCAAGAAGTTGGCCAACATGAGACGCCTATCGGAGGCCTACCAGCGCGAGATGCACCGCGCCGTTGGTGGCACGCCGGCTCCTGGTGGGCCTAGCCGCATAGGCACGGTCCGGCAACGCAGCGTGGCCATCGCCAGCCTGTTCGGGGCAGATCGCGCCGTCTACACCACGCCCGCGGAAAATATCCGAGCTGCCCAGGCGGAAGTAGAAGAGCTGGACAACTTCGAGGGCGAAGAGCGCCGCCAGATGGCGGAGCGCGTCCAGCGACTCCTCGACGCGGCTGCTGAGCAGCAAGAGGCCGGCTGCCACACTGAGGCACCCCATCGGCAAAATGACGATCTGCCTCCCCGCTGAGACCAAGGCACGACACCCCGGACGCCGACTGGGGGCGTCCGTGGAAGAAGAGACAAAGAGCCGGCTGGCAGCCATAGCCGGACTCGCATCACCATCGAGCGCGACCAAGACGGCCGCCCGAGAGCAGTGGAACGGCGGGATGACTGTCCGCCTCCTCCTCCTCGCAGGGAAAGGCGCGTCTCCCCGCCGCCTGTTGAACACCCGACACTCAGCGACCGCCTTGGCCGCCGAGAAGGAGTCGGAGAGAACGATGCCCGCCACCGGATCGACCGTCTCCACCGATCCCTGGCGCTAGAAGAAGAAGATGAGTTGGGTCCGCTTTGTTTCGGCCCCCGCATTCGAGATGAGCCCTTCCCCAAAGGGTTCAGGCTCCCAAGAGATACGCCCAAGTCCACCGGCTCCGTGAAGCCGGAGGACTAGCTGGTCGACTACTCCACAGCCGTCAGCATCGCGAACGGCAACAAGCGCGTTGCCGTGAAGTACGTTCTGCTCATGCTCCAGGGCACGGCCCGGACATGGCTGAACAAGCGCAAGGCCATGCAGCCGGCTTCCACAAGCCGGAATGTGGCGACGGTCGAAGACCAGCAGCCAGAGGGGCAGCCTCCATCCAAGCGCCAGAAGGGTGGCAAGCCCAATTGGCTGCCTGCTTTCTCGTATGAGCAGAATCTGGACACACCCTGCAACTTCCACAGTGGTGCGAAGCCGTCCAACCACACCACTCGGAAGTGCCATTGGCTCACCAGGATTGCTAAGGGAGACGGCCTTCTACCCCCTCTGCCTGCTGGGCAGCTGCCTCCTTCTCCCCCCAGCAGCCGGCGGTTCGACCAGTCGGAGCCATACAAGACGAGTATCCCAAAGAGCACGGAGCTTATGTCGTGTTCACTAGTGTGGCCGACGATAAGCACACCAGACGACAACGACAGCAAGAGGTGAACGCGGTGGCATCAGAGACCCCCGAGTTCATGCACTGGTCTGAGAAACCCATCAGCTGAAGCAGAGCCGACCACCCGGAAGTAATGCCCAATCCCGGCTCCTATGCCCTGGTCCTGGATGCCACCTTTACCACAGAGAGTCGAGCTGCTCGTTTCTCCCGAGTCCTAATAGATGGCGGCAGCAGCATCAACATCCTGTACAAGGATACCATGGAGAAGTTAGGAATCAAACAAAGGCAGCTTCAGCCCAGCCGGACCGTATTCCATGGCATAGTTCCTGGACTTTCCTGGTCACCAATCGGCAAGAACCAGATAGACGTGCTCTTTGGAGACAAAGATCACTTCCCCCGAGAGCCAGTCTGGATTGAGGTGGTGGACCTTGAGAGCTCCTACCATGCACTGCTTGGCCAGCCTGCTCTGGCAAAGTTCATGGCAGTCCCCCACTATGCTTACCTCAAGATGAAGATGCCGAGTTCCAAGGGAATTCTGACCATAGCAGGGGATTACAAGAAGTCGTCCGCTTGCACAGCAGATAGCAGCCGGCTGACCGAGTCCCCTGTGATCGCGGCCGAGAAGTGGCTCCTTGACAGAGTTGTGGCGATGGCAGGCAAGCAGCCGGAAGTGTCACCCAACCCCAAGGAGTCGGAAGCTGAGGGCTCGTTCAAGCCGGCCAAAGAAACAAAGAAGATACCCTTGGACCGGAGCACCCGGAGTGGTACGCTGTCATAGGTGCTCCGGCTGCTGGCAGCCGGCTTCATCATGGAAGTGTTCTTTCCAGAGTGGCTGGCCAACCCAGTCCTTGTGCTGAAGAAAAACAAGCAGTGGTGCATGTGTATTGATTACACCAGCCTCAACAAAGCCTGCCCCAAAGACCCATTTGCTTTGCCGAGAATTGACCAAGTGATAGACTCCACGGCTGGATGCGAGCTGTTGAGTTTTTTGGATGCATACTCAGGGTATCACCAGATCAAGCTGAACCCGGCCGACAGGCTGAAGACCGCCTTCATCACACCATTTCGAGCCTTCTGCTACTTGACCATGACGTTCGGCTTAAGGAACACCGGCGCCACGTTTCAACGTTGCATGCAGAAGTGCCTCCTCAAGCAACTCGGCAGGAACACCCAAGTTTATGTGGACGATGTTGTGGTGAAGACGGAGAAGCGTGGAACGCTACTAGAAGACCTCAAGGAGACCTTTGAGAATTTGCGCTGATTTCAAATCAAGCTCAACCCGGAGAAATGCGTCTTCGGAGTACCAGCCGGCCAGCTTCTTGGCTTCCTGGTCTCAAAATGCGGCATAGAGTGCAACCCTGTGAAGATCAAGGCCATCGAGAGGATGGAAGTGCCCACCTGACTGCTCGACGTGTAGAAGTTCACCGGATGCTTGGCATCCATCAGCCGATTCATCAGTCGGTTGGGTGAGAAGGCTCCCCCCTGTACCAGCTCATGAAGAAGACCACTTTTTCGAGTGGAACGACAAAACGGAGGAAGCTTTTCTCCAGCTCAAGAAGATGTTGACTACTCCACCTGTCCTGGCGGCTTCGACTCCCAAGGAGCCCATGCTCCTCTACATCATCGCCACCAGCCGAGTGGTCAGCACAGTCATAGTGGTAGAACGCAAGGAGGAAGGCAAGGCACTACCAGTCCAGAGACCGGTGTACTAACTTAGTGAAGTGCTGTCAGCCTCCAAGCAAAACTACCCCCACTATCAGAAGATGTGTTATGGCGTGCATTTTGCCGCCAAGAAATTGAAGCCATATTTTCAAGAGCACCCAATCACTGTGGTCTGCACAGCTCCACTAGCCGAGATCATTGGAAGCCGAGATGGCTTCAGGCCGGGTGGCCAAATGGGCCATAGATTTGGCCCCCTACACCATCTACTACCAGCCTCGCACCGCCATCAAGTCACAAGCATGGGCCGACTTCCTCGTCGACTGGGCCGAGACCCAGTACCTGCCGCCAGCGCCGGACTCCACCCATTGGCGGATGCATTTTGATGGTTCCAAGATGCGCACCGGTTTAGGAGCTGGCATCGTCCTCACCTCTCCCAAAGGAGACAAGCTCAGATATGTGCTGCAAATTCACTTTGCCTCCTCCAACAACGTCACTGAATACGAAGCACTCATTCACGGGCTCCGGCTTGCCAAAGAACTCGGCATTCGCCGGATCCTGTGCTATGGTGACTCTGACTTGGTGGTCCAGTAGTCGTCGGGCGACTGGGACGCTAAAGATGCAAACATGGCGAGCTCCCGCTTCCTCGTACAGCAACTCATCGGATACTTTGAAGGGTGCGAGTTTCTCCATGTGCCAAGGAATGACAATGAGCAAGCAGATGCCTTGGCACGAATCGGCTCCACCCTTCAAGCAATACCAACCAGCATCGCCTTACAACGCCTCCTCAAGCCATCTGTGAAACCATCGCCAGAGTCGGATTCCATCTACATGCCTGCCCCTCCTGAAGCAGTCGGATCCGACTTGAGAGCCACAGTAGCCGGCACGGGAGCTCCGGCAGGCGGCCCGGGGGTCGCAGCAGTCGCACCCGGTCCGGGGACTTCAGAACCCGGCCCGGGGACTGCAGCGGCCAGCCCAGGTACTTTAGAGCCCGACCAGGGGACTGCAGCAGTCGGCCCGGGGACTTCATCAACCCAGCAAGCGGCATCCAACTCCAACCCGCTGCCTCCCGGCCCAACCGCCCTTGTCCAAGTTGCAGTCCTAGCGGTCGAAGAAATCGCAACACCTTCATGGGCCCAGCCCATCCTCAACTTCCTGGTAAACAAAGAGCTGCCGACTGATGAGATCTTGGCCCGGCAAGTGCAACACCGGGCTGCAGCATACACCATAATCAACAGAGAGCTTGTAAGGCGCAGTGTCACTGGTGTCTACCAGTGCTGCGTGGAGCTGGAGCAAGGCCAAGCAATCCTCAAAGACATCCATCAAGGCGAGTGTGGTCACCACGCGACTTCAAGAGCACTTGTCGCCAAAGCTTTCCGCCATGGTTTTTTCTGGCCGACTGCTCTAGAAGACGCCAAAGACTTGGTCCAGAAATGCAAAGGATGCCAGAAATTCCGCTCCAAGCCACATCAGCCGGCTTCTGCACTCAAGACTATTCCCATTGCCTGGCCCTTTGCTGTCTGGGGCCTGGACATGATGGGACCATTCAAAACAGCGCGAGGTGGCATGACTCATCTGCTTGTCGCAGTGGACAAGTTCACCAAGTGGATAGAAGCAAAACCAATCAAGAACTGAATGGTCCGACTGCTGTGACTTTCATCTCCGACATCACCATCCGGTATGGCATACCACACAGCATCATCACCGACAATGGCACGAACTTTGCCAAGGGTGCCTTGGCCCGTTTCTGCGCGACGCAGGGCATCCGACTGGACTTAGCGTCCGTTGCCCATCCGCAATCAAACGGCCAAGTAGAGCGAGCAAATGGCCTCATCCTGTCCGGCATCAAGCCCCGACTGGTCGAGCCTCTGGAGCGCTCGGCCGGCTGTTGGCTCGATGAGCTGCCGGCCGTCCTCTGGAGCCTGCGCACAACTCCAAACAAGTCAAACCGGCTTCACGCCTTTCTTCCTCGTCTACGGTGCCGAAGCCGTCATCCCAACGGACATAGAATTCGCCTCCCCTCGAGTCACCATGTACGCCGAAGAGGAGGCAGAAGAAGCACGTCAAGACGACGTCGATCTGCTGGAAGAGGGCCGGCTGTTGGCACGCACCCGGTCCAGCATCTACCAGCAGAGCCTGCGCCGATACTACAACCGGAAGGTCAAGCCGAGATCTTTCCAAGAGGGAGACCTTGTGCTCCGGCTGATCCAGCGAACAGCCGGCCAGCACAAGCTCTCAGCGCCTTGGGAAGGCCCCTTCATCATCAGCAAAGTGTTGGGCAACGACTCCTACTACCTGATCGACGCTCAGAAGCCTCGAGCGCGCAAGAGGGACGACTCCGGCAAGGAGACGGAGCGCCATGGAATGCAAATCTCCTCCGAAGATTTTACAGTTGATGCAGTATGTACCACGCTACCTTTTGTATTAAAGTACGAAGACTCCGGGTCCCCCGAGAAGAGCTCGGGGACTGCCCTCTTTTATCTATATGATAAGAATTATGCCTATAAATGTATCATTTTCTTTATGCCGCTTGGCACCGGGTCCGACTAGTCGGCCCGGGGACTCGCTGCCTTGTACTATGAAATGCTTCATGCAGCTGGACAAGTAATGTGTTGGCACCTAAGCCTTCTCCTACCAGAAGCCGCAGCTCGTAGAGCGACTGTCTGGTGGGCAGGAGTAAGGCAGAAAGGATGCCCACATGAAAAATGGCTAAGGACCCAAAGCATGTGCATAGTTCAAGCCGGCTTCCCGCCTCTACGACCGGCTGTCGAGCAACCGACCGGCTTCTACTTAACTTGCTAAAGAACTCTAAAACGGCTAAGTACTTGCCTTCCCGAAAGTAGCTAAGTACTTGACCCAGCCACAGTCCGCAGAGCGGCTGTTTGGCTGGCAAGACGCAACCAAGGGAGGGCGGCAAAGGAAAAAGCCAAAAGAGCAGAAAGCAAGGAAAGATAGAACTGGGAAAAATATTTTACATAGCAAAAGGCCCTTGGCCAATATTCAACGGAAGTTTGAGATACACCCCACGGGTGGAATTGTGCAAAATTAACAAGTTCGTCAAGACTGATAGGCAGGTAAAGCAAAAGATAAACTAGCGGCCTAGGGGGCGGCAGATGGGTTCGGTGGATCGGAGGAGTCGGTGGCACCGGTTGGTGGAGCGGCCGGCTTGTCAGTCTCCGCTCGGTCGCCTCTAGTGGTAGCCGGCTCGCTTGGGCGTGGCTCGTTGCTGGAGGCGCGGTCGAGCTGAGGCTGGCCGTCTGCTCCGACCTTTGACGCCCCCTCTTCGCCTTTCTCCTCCTCCTCGCCTTCTTCCTCGGCGCTGGAGCCGATCACCTCGGCCGAGTCTTCGCCGTCCTCCGGGTTCAGCCCAAACCATTCTGGTGGCGCCTCGGCGCCGTTCTCAACCCGCTCCGGGACGAAGACGCTGGTGTCGGTGTACTCGGCGATTGCCGCCGCACGCTTGGCGAGGTCATCTTCCACGACCGCCAACTCTTCCTGAGCCTCCAGCCGGAACGTGGCCAGCTGGGCAAGACTCAGCCCAGGGTACCACACCTTGACAAATTCCAGGGCCTGGGGCGCCCCACCCCGGGCCGAGGAGCCCTTCCAGGCCTCAAGACGGCCGGCCGCCACCTCCAGCCAGTCGGCAGTCCAACTGGGAGTGCGTGGTGCCGGCATGTCCGGCCACAGGGCGGCGATCGCCTGGATGCCGGCACGCTGAAGACGGTGCAGCATCCGGTGAGCCGGCCGAAGACGGGCCTCGATGCTCAGGATCTGCTCGCTAAGGGTTTGGGGCGCGTCAGCAGCGATCTGCGCGCCTTCTGCCCTCCGTCCGTCGCGATCAGCTTCAATGGCCTGGTTGGCGGCGTCAGAGTGACCAGGGAAGAAGTCTGCCAAGACAGAAAGCAAAGAACCAAAGTTAGAGACAAGAGGCCGGCTCGACCAGCAGCCGGCAGCTCAAAGAAGGAAAAAGAGGGAAGCTCACCATCGACTATGTCTTCGATCTCGTGAAAGCCGGAAGTCAGCATCGCCTCCCTGTCGGTCCAGGCGGAGCGTTCGGTCGCGAACTCAGCAAGGAGCCCTGTCTCCTTGTCCTCCGCCTCCTTCTGGGCCTTCTTGAGAAGCTCTGCCTTTTCCGCCAGTTGCGCGACAAGCCGGTCATGCTCCTCCACCAGCCTGCTGCACTCCTCCTCCTTAGCGCGGAGCGCGGTGTTGGCTTCGCCCAGCTGCTGCTGCAAGGCGGCGTTGGCCTCTGCAGAAGAAAAGAAGAAGGGAAAGGTGTCAGTTGCCAACAGAGAAGAGGCAGAGTCACCGGGGAGATCCGGCCCGGTTGCTCGGCAGTCGGCACGAATCTCGGGGACTACGGCCCGCGGGTGCACCAGCGCGCCCCCGCGGAGAAAGGAGTCGTCAAAATCAACAGAAAGAAGAACAGTTGCCGGGGAGATCCGGCCCGACTACTCAGCAGTCGTCCCGAATCTCGGGGACTACAGCCCGCGGGTGCGCCAGTGCTCCCCCGCAGAGAAAGAAGAGGACTTACTTTGGCTCTCCGACAAGTCGGCAGCACGTTGATCCAACTCCTGGACCTTGGAGTTGAAGGCGGTGGCACGAAGGTTATGATAATCCTGCAGCAAGGATATCAGCACTCAGAGCCGCTAATTAAAGTTCCGAGCCGCCTGCTCAGCAGCCGGCCCGGAACTCGGGGACTACACCCAGTGGGTGCGCTGACACTCCTCCATGAAGCAATACAAGAGTAAAAAGCGAAGAAGCAAGAAGCGTACCCGGATGGCCTCTTGCGATGCCAGGAACGTCTTGTTGCAGTGCTTGATGGCGTCGGCCTCGGCACGGAGTTTGGCTTGAACATCCTGGATAGCCTTGTTCAGAGGGCCCATCTCGCCTCCCCGCACGCACCCAGTGGGCGCGGCGCTGGTCGCCTCGGTGTCCGGATCGAGGAGCTCGCCGCGCCGATCTCCAGTGGGCGTGGTGCCGAAGCCGCCTTTGCGAGTCAACGACGCGTCGGTGTGCCGACCTCAGGAGCCGGGCCCATCACCACCTCGTTTCCGGTTGGCGGCACCGGCGGGTCGGACGGCTGCTCGCCTTGCGCTCACCCGGACGGCGGCAGAGGAGGCACGATCACGTCCGGCATGGCGACGTAGCCGCCGTCCCTCTCCATGACCGGGTGCTCGTCGCCGACTTCCCGAGTCTGCGCCACGAACTCCGGAGGCGGTGGCGCAGAGTTCAGGGGTTTGATGAATATCGCCGATTGGCGGTGCGCGGTCTCCTCGGCCAGCTTCTTCACCGCGTCGGCTGCCTCGGCCTCCGCGAGTTTCTTCAGGGCCGCGGCCTCCGCCTTCTCTGCTTCCGCCTTCTCCAGGCGGGCGGCTTCCTGCTCCTCGCGCGCTTCCTGCGCGTTCCGCTCCCTCGCCTCCCAGAGGTCGGCGGCCGGATCGATCCGCCGAGTGGTTGTGGAGGTCTCTGCGACCCCACGATGGAGGCGGCGGCCGATTTCTCGAGAGAGAGCGGAGCCCTAGATCAAAGGAAACAAAACAAAGAGACTCAGACAAGATCGGCAAAAAATGAAGGCACGAGAGGAAGGCAACACTTACGCAGAAACCAGCTGCGGCTCCTTCACCACCTTGCGGAAGCGGATGGCCTTTGCGGCCGCTTCATCCCGTTTGGTCGCCGCGGCCGAGCCCTTGGGCTTCTTCGGCCGGCTGCCGAACAAGCTCGGTGTGGCCCTGCGTTTCTTCATGCCACCTTGGGCGTCCGGCACGGCACATGAGCTCGCGCCCGGCTGGCCGGACCCTGGCTGGTGGCGCAGTGCGACTTCCCCCGCATCATCGTCGGGCCAGTCCTCGAGGCTGGCTCCGAGCCTCGAGCCACCTGCTTCGCCGCCTCCTCCCTCGGCGTCGTCCTCCAAGGCCGCCGCCCCCAATTCGGGGTCGTCGACGTTGCTCTCCGCTCGTTCGGCGAGGAATTGGCGCTCCGGCTAGAGGAGGGGGCTCTGTCCGAAGGCCGATTGGTCAGGTTGGACAGGCCGAACTCGGCAACAGAAAAGATAGAGAAAAAAGAAAGATCACTTACCATAGGCAGGGGGTCGGCGCGTGAATACGGCTCCTTGCCAAACCGCCACTCCTTCGTGAGCTTGCGGGGCGGCTCTGGAGCGGGAGCACCCGGCGTTCCACGAAGGTGGACAGCATGTCGGGCCCGGTCAGGCCCTCCGACTGTGTCAACATGTAACGCCCACGATGCGGCTATGTCTCCCACGTGTCGAGGCACGACTTAGAGGCATAACCGCATTGTGGTTTTGTCGCAAGAAGGGTCATCTTCACACAATCCCATGTAATGAACAAGAATGGGATAACGAGAGTTGGCTTACAATCGCCACTTCACACAATACATAAATATAATTCATACATCATCCAAAATACACACATAGACCGACTACGGTCAAGATCCAAATGAAAATAAGATAACCCCAAATGCTAGATCCCTGATCGTCCCAACTGGGCTCCACTACTGATCATCAGGAAAAGACACATAGTAACAACCACGTTCCTCGTCGAACTCCCACTTGAGGTTGATCCCATCATCTGCAATGGCATCGTAGGCACCTGCAACTGTTTGGGTAGAATCTGTGAGTCACGAGGACTCAGCAATCTCACACCCGCGAGATCAAGACTATTTAAGCATATAGGAAAGGAAGGTGTAAAGAGGTGGAGCTGCAGCAGGCACTAAGCATATATGGTGGCTAACATACGCAAATGAGAGCGAGAAGAGAAGCAACGGAACGGTCGTCAACTAGTTATGACCAAGAAGTGATCCTGAACTCCTACTTACGTCGAACATAACTCAAACCGTGTTAACTCCCCGGACTCCGCCGAGAAGAGACCTTCACGGCTACACACGGAGTTGATGTATTTTAATTGGGTCAAGTGACAAGTTCTCTACAACCGGACATTAACAAATTCCCATCTGCCTCATAACCGCGGGCATGGCTTTCAAAAGATAATACCCTGCAGGGGTGTCCCAACTTAGCCCATCATAAGCTCTCACGGTCAACGAAGGATGAACCTTCTCCCGGAAAGACCCGATCAATCTCGGAATCCCGGTTTACAAGACATTTCGACAATGGTAAAACAAGACCAGCAAAGCCACCCGAATGTGCCGACAAATCCCGATAGGAGCTGCACATATCTCATTCTCAGGGCACAACGGATGGGCAAGACGTCAGGTTGGCATAGACCCTGGTTGCCCAGGGGGCGCCGGACATCGCCCAGTTTGGGCCAGCACTCGAAGGAGCACTGGTCCGGGGGTTTAAAATAAAGATGACCCTCGGGCTCGCGAAAACCCGGGGGCAAAGGCTTAGGTGGCAAATGGTAAAACCAAGGTTGGGCCTTGCTGGAGGAGTTTTATTCAAGGCGAACTGTCAAGGGGGTCCCATAAATCACCCAACCGCGTAAGGAACGCAAACTCAAGGAACATAATACCGGTATGACGGAAACTAGGGCGGCAAGAGTGGAACAAAACACCAGGCATAAGGCCGAGCCTTCCACCCTTTACCAAATATATATAGATGCATTAAAATAATAAGAGATATTGTGATATCCCAACATATCCATGTTCCAACATGGAACCAACTTCAACTTCACCTGCAACTAGCAACGCTATAAGAAGGGCTGAGCAAAAGCGGTAACTTAGCCAAACAACGGTTTGCTAGGAAAGGATAGTTAGGGGCTGACATGGCAATATGGGAGGCATGATATAGCAAGTGGTAGGTAGCGCAGCATGGCAATAGAGCGAACAACTAGCAAAGCAAAGATAGAAGTGATTTCGAGGGTATGGTCATCTTGCCTGCAAGGTTCTTAGAGTTGTCGAAAGCTTGATCCTCGTAAGCGTACTCAACAGGTTCCTTGTTCACGAACTCGTCTCCCGGATCTACCCAAGACAAGAACACAAGCAATGGAACCACAATCGATCACGTGAAATTGCACAAGCAACAAGATGCAAAACCTGAATGATATGCAAGATATGATATGCGATGCATATGCGTGCTCTGGAATGGAAATGATGAACAAGGCAGTAACTTGGCAAACCAAGCATACCACTGGAAAGATGAGATGATTTGGGTTGAAATCGATATAAAGATCACCGGAAACGGATGCACGGTTTGCAAATGGCAAGCAAAACAAGAATGACACGAATCTGCAATTAACAGCATGATAGCACTTAAAATGCAACAAGTAACAATGCTACAGCACTCCAACATAGCAAAAAAGCAGATGGCAGAAATCTAAAGAAGATTCTTGACAAAAGATGAACACTGAGCCGCGGCTAGATCACACCACAGCAGGTTCAAACAAGCATGACAAAAGTGCAAAAGATAACAGGTTCACAGACTTGGTGAAATTACTGGACTTGTCTGAAACAGCATCAGGTAGCAATGTTCAGAGCACGAAATCAACATGCTACAGGAACTTAACATGGAAAAACAAGACACGGGAGTATTCTACTAAATGCATATAACAAAAGTTCCTTAATGACCATAAGCCAAAAAGGACCAGAAGATATGATGGCAACCACGTAAACATAGCAAGTTTCGTTAACAGGTTCCAGACTTGGCAGAAAACAGAGCATGGCAGAAACAATAATATGAAGGCATCTTGGTGATCTTGATGCACTCACCACAAAGCAATGCATGACAAAAAAAGCATACCTACAGCAAGATGGAATGTTTATGACGCTATCCATGGCAAGAGAAAGTACATAGCATGTATGGAACAACTACAACAAGCTGGGCAAAAGTGAATAACACGTAAACAATCTGCCAGAAATATTTTATAGAAAAAGTAGAGCAAGATTGAGTCATGCTATGGCACTCCATAATTGCAAACAAGGACAGTAATGGATAAATTACAACAATATCTACAAAACATCCTTACTGAACATAACCAAAATAAGCATGGATCTCTCTGTAGCCACATTGATACATAGCAACAAAATAACAGCAGACAAAGACCTGAGCATATCTTCAAGAATTTGATTGACTCGGTCGACTTGGCCACTAGTTTGAGGATGGAAAGCTGTGCTGAAGCGAATGTTTGTGCCCATGGCCTTCTGGAAGGAGTCCCAGAACTTAGAAGTGAAGATGCTTCCACGATCTGAAGAAATCAATTGTGGAATGCCGTGCAAGGAGACAATTCTGGAGGTCTATAGCTCTGCCAACTGAGCTGCTGTGATAGATTCTTTGATTGGAAGGAAATGAGCCACTTTTGAAAGCTTGTCAATGACAACGAAGATAGCATCATTTCCACGCTTGGACTTTGGAAATCCAGTCACGAAGTCCATTTCGATATGATCAAACTTCCATTAAGTTGAGAAGCCACTTAGAAAAAAAAGGTATGGAAACAACCTTTGACTTTGAAGCAACTCGAATACCACAAATCAAAACAAAACAAAGTATTGGCTTGCAGAATAAGCCAGAACAAACATATGATAGAGATTTCGTCCAAAGTTTTCGTGGTGGGGCCCACACGGGCTCGATCGTACAGCACCATCATCTACAAGGCTGTGCACATGACATACGAAGCGTCCCCGAGTCGGCATAGCCAAGGACTCTTTAAGACACTACGGGACCACTGTAAAACCAACCGTGGAAAGGCGGACCACTAGACGTCGAACCCCAATCTCATATCATGCGTCTGTCGGAAAGAAATCCTAGGAGCTACTTGAATTCCCACTTATAAACTCCCGAAACTTTCTGGTTATGCAATCTGGTGTTGGGGATACAGGGGACACAAAATATATCACCCAAAGTAGCAATCCCTAGATCCAGCTGTATCCATCCGTTAATACATAACCAAGAAACCTTCGGAAATCGTGTACCTCAACCTTCGAAAAACATCCGTTATACGAGTTATGGCAATACTCCTGAACTCCCGCCCCAGTACTGGGTGGCGTCGAGGTGATCTCACCAACAACTGCATAAAAGAGATTTCGATGTCGGCGAAACTCACGTATTCCAGAACTGCAACGATAAAATTGTGACGACAACACCTCGGAGCTCAACTCCCCGGGACACTGCCACAACCCCTAAATGTCAGGAGGCACCAAGAACAATGTTCTCGTCACAAAACCATCGGAACGATTCCAAGATACCCGCGTGATCCTAAATTTTTTTTGTGAAATTTGAGGAGAGAAGAGTCAAAACTTCTACGTCAGGAGACCTCACCAGAGCGACGAAGGGACTGAGGAGTAAAAAGAATCCTACTCTCCGATATATATAATCCTAAGACTCAAAACATTTTTGTTCTAGACTCAACAACGCCAGCGATTCGATCAAGCAGGGGCTCCTAAGTCGGGGATGGCTCTGATTACCAACTTGTAACGCCCACGATGCGGCTATATCTCCCACGTGTCGAGGCATGACTTAGAGGCATAACCGCATTGTGGTTTTGTCACAAGAAGGGTCATCTTCACACAATCCCATGTAATGAACAAGAATGGGATAACGAGAGTTGGCTTACAATCGCCACTTCACATAATACATAAATATAATTCATACATCATCCAAAATACACACATAGACCGACTACGGTCAAGATCCAAATGAAAATAAGATAACCCCAAATGCTAGATCCCCGATCGTCCCAACTGGGCTCCACTACTGATCATCAGGAAAAGACACATAGTAACAACCACGTTCCTCGTCGAACTCCCACTTGAGGTTGATCCCATCATCTGCAATGGCATCGTCGGCACCTGCAACTGTTTGGGTAGAATCTGTGAGTCATGAGGACTCAGCAATCTCACACCCGCGAGATCAAGACTAATTAAGCTTATAGGAAAGGAAGGTGTAAAGACGTGGAGCTGCAGCAGGCACAAAGCATATATGGTGGCTAACATACGCAAATGAGAGCGAGAAGAGAAGCAACGGAACGGTCGTCAACTAGTTATGACCAAGAAGTGATCCTGAACTCCTACTTACGTCGAACATAACTCAAACCGTGTTCACTCCCCGGACTCCGCCGAGAAGAGACCTTCACGGAGACACACGCAGTTGATGTATTTTAATTGGGTCAAGTGACAAGTTCTCTACAACCGGACATTAACAAATTCCCATCTGCCTCATAACCGCGGGCATGGCTTTCGAAAGATAATACCCTGCAGGGGTGTCCCAACTTAGCCCATCATAAGCTCTCACGGTCAACGAAGGATGAACCTTCTCCCGGAAAGACCCAATCAATCTCGGAATCCCGGTTTACAAGACATTTCGACAATGGTAAAACAAGACCAGCAAAGCCACCCGAATGTGCCGACAAATCCCGATAGGAGCTGCACATATCTCATTCTCAGGGCACAACGGATGGGCAAGACGTCAGGTTGGCATAGACCCTGGTTGCCCAGGGGGCGCCGGACATCGCCCAGTTTGGGCCAGCACTCGAAGGAGCACTGGTCCGGGGGTTTAAAATAAAGATGACCCTCGGGCTCGCAAAAACCTGGGGGAAAAGGCTTAGGTGGCAAATGGTAAAACCAAGGTTGGGCCTTGCTGGAAAAGTTTTATTCAAGGCGAGCTATCAAGGGGGTCCCATAAATCACCCAACCGCGTAAGGAACGCAAACTCAAGGAACATAATACCGGTATGACGGAAACTAGGGCGGCAAGAGTGGAACAAAACACCAGGCATAAGGCCGAGCCTTCCACCCTTTACCAAATATATATAGATGCATTAAAATAATAAGAGATATTGTGATATCCCAACATATCCATGTTTCAACATGGAACCAACTTCAACTTCACCTGCAACTAGCAACGCTATAAGAAGGGCTGAGCAAAAGCGGTAACTTAGCCAAACAACGGTTTGCTAGGAAAGGATGGTTAGGGGCTGACATGGCAATATGGGAGGCATGATATAGCAAGTGGTAGGTAGCGCAGCATGGCAATAGAGTGAACAACTAGCAAAGCAAAGATAGGAGTGATTTCGAGGGTATGGTCATCTTGCCTGCAAGGTTCTTAGAGTTGTCGAAAGCTTGATCCTCGTAAGTGTACTCAACAGGTTCCTCGTTCACGAACTCGTCTCCCGGATCTACCCAAGACAAGAACACAAGCAATGGAACCACAATCGATCACGGGAAAATGCACAAGCAACAAGATGCAAAACCTGAATGATATGCAAGATATGATATGCGATGCATATGCGTGCTCTGGAGTGGAAATGATGAACAAGGCAGTAACTTGGCAAACCAAGCATGCCACTGGAAAGATGAGATGATTTTGGTTGAAATCGATATAAAGATCACCGGAAACGGATGCACGGTTTGAAAATGGCAAGCAAAACAAGAATGACACGAATCTGCGATTAACAGCATGATAGGACTTAAAATGCAACAACTAACAATGCTACAGCACTCCAATATAGCAACATAGAAGATTGCAGCAATCTACAGGAGATGCTTGACAAAAGATGAACACTGAGCCGTGGCTAGATCACACCCCAGCAGGTTCAAACAAGCATGACAAAAGTGCAAAAAATAACAGGTTCACAGACTTGGTGAAATTACTAGACATGTCTGAAACAGCATCAGGTAGCAATGTTCAGAGCACGAAATCAACATCCTTCCAGAACTAAACATGGCAAAACAAGGCATGAAAGTACTCTAGTAAATGCATATCACAAAAGTCCCTTACTAACCATAAGCCAAAAAGGATCAGAAGATATGATGGCAACCATGTAAACATAGCAAGTTTCGTTAACAGGTTTCAGACCTGGCAGAAAACAGAGCATGGCAGAAACAATAATATGAAGGCATGTTGGTGAGCTTGATGCACTCGCCACAAAGCAATGCATGACAAAACAAGCATACCTACCGCAAGATGGCATATTTATGACGCTATCCATGGCAAGAGCAAGTACATAGCATGTATGGAACAACCAGAACAAGCTGGGCAAAAGTGAATAACACGTAAACAATCTGCCAGAAATATTTTATAGCAAAAGTAGAGCAAGATTGAGTCATGCTATGGCACCCCATAATTGCAAAAAAGGGAAGGAATGGATCAATTACAACAATATCTACAAGACATCTTTACTAAACATCACCAAAATAAGCATTGGATCTCTCTGTAGCCACATTGATACATAGCAACAAAATAACAGCAGACAAAGAAACATTACGGGGCCTAGTTTGCATGCTTGTGCTAGTCACCACAAAGATCAAAAAAATACATGGCATATACCTCTGGAAAGATGGCATGGCATACAACAAAACACATGTAGAGCTCCTACTCATAAGATGCACAGATTAAATGATATAAAAATAGCAAATTCTCAAGTGCTGATAAGTAACAGCAGATAATAGCAACTAGCACTCTTGTACCAGAGATTTGGGCATTAAGATGGACTCAAATGAACATGGTGCAATGGAACAAAATGTAGAGAATCACCAGTCGAACATTTCGATATATTACACGCGTGAAACGGAGCTATATGCAGAGAGTTACAAAGCAATGAACAGGTGCACATACTGTAAAATTATTCGGACATAGAGAAAAACGGGGAAAGAGGAAGTCAACCCTAGTTAGTGTCCCGATCGGAGTTGGAGCTGGGCGCCGGCGCGACCCGCCGGAGAGGAGGCGACGGGGCGGCCGGAGCTGTGGCCGGAGTTCGAGAGGGCGATAGGCGGCGGCGGCGCGCGGGCGACGAGCGGGCGGCGGCGCGGGAGGAGCGGGCCGGGAGGGCGGCGTACGGGCCCGGAGGGCCGCGGGCGCGCGCGGTGGCCGGGGCCACGTGGCTGCCGCGGAGTGGCTGCGGGCGGCAGCGCCGATGTGTCCGGCCCCGGGCGGACACGTCCGGCGGCTCGGAGGAGCGGGTTAGGGTTTTGGACTGCGGGAATTTCGGGGGGTCTCACATTTATATAGATAGAGGGAGCTAGGAGAGTCCAAATGAGGTGCGGTTTTCGCCCACACGATCGTGATCGAACGACCTAGAGCATGGAGATGACTTGGAGGGGTTTTGGGCTGTTTTAGAGGGGGGGTTTTCTGCAACAAACAAACGGACATTGCGGTTACCCGGTTAACCGTTGTTGTACCAAACGACCTCCAAATGGAATGAAACTTGACCGGTGGTCTCCCGGTGGTATACCAAGGCCACTTGACAAGCCTCGGTCCATTCCGAGAAAGTTCAACACCCGCTCACGAAAAGAAACAAGAGGGGTGCTGTTGGGTAACATAGCAATAATTCAAAATTTTCTACGCATCACCAAGATCAATCTATGGAGTCATCTAGCAACGAGAGAGAGGAGTGCATCTACATACCCTTGTAGATCGCGAGCGGAAGCGTTCAAGAGAACGGGGTTGATGGAGTCGTACTCGTCGTGATCCAAATCACCGATGATCCTAGCGCCGAACGGACGGCACCTCCGCGTTCAACACACGTACGGAGCAGGGACGTCTCCTCCTTCTTGATCCAGCAAGGGGGGAGGAGAGGTTGATGCAGATCCAGCAGCACGACGGCGTGGTGGTGGAAGTAGCGGGATCCCGGCAGGGCTTCGCCAAGCGCAAGCGGGGAGGAAAAGGTGTCACGGGAGGGAGAGGGAGGCGCCAGGGCTTAGATATTGCTGCCCTCCTCCCCCCCACTATATATAGGTCCAAGGGAGAGGAGGGGGGCGTAGCCTTGGCCCTTCCTCCAAGGAAGGGTGCGACCAGGGAGGAGTCCATCCTCCGCAATGCACCTCGGAGGTGCCTTCCCCCTTTAGGACTCTTCCTTTCCCTTATCTCTTGGCGCATGGGCCTCTTGGGGCTGGTGCCCTTGGCCCATATAGGCCAAGGCGCAAACCCCTACAGCCCATGTGGCCCCCCGGGGCAGGTGGACCCCCTTGGTGGACCCCCGGACCCCTTTCGGCACTCCCGGTACAATACCGATAATGCGCGAAACTTTTCCGGCGACCAAAACAAGACTTCCCATATATAACTCTTTACCTCCGGACCATTCCGGAACTCCTCGTGATGTATGGGATCTCATCCGGGACTCCAAACAACTTTCGGGTTACCACATACTAATATCTCTATAACCCTAGCGTCACCGAACCTTAAGTGTGTAGACCCTACGGGTTCGGGAACCATGCAGACATAACCGAGACGTTCTTCGGCCAATAACCAACAGCGGGATCTGGATACCCATGTTGGCTCCCACATGTTCCACGATGATCTCATCGGATGAACCACGATGTCGGGGATTCAATCAATCCCGTATACAACTCCCTTTGTCAATCGGTATGTTACTTGCCTGAGATTCGATCGTCGGTATCTCGATACCTTGTTCAATCTCGTTACCGGCAAGTCTCTTTACTCGTTCCATAACACATCATCCCGTGATCAAATCCTTGGTCACATTGTGCACATTATGATGATGTCCTACCGAGTGGGCCCAGAGATACCTCTCCGTTTACACGGAGTGACAAATCCCAGTCTCTATTCGTGCCAACCCAACAGACACTTTCGGAGATACCTGTAGTGCACCTTTATAGCCACCCAGTTACGTTGTGACGTTTGGTACACCCAAAGCATTCCTACGGTATCCGGGAGTTGCACAATCTCATGGTCTAAGGAAATGATACTTGACATTAGAAAAACTCTTAGCAAATGAACTACACGATCTTGTGCTAGGCTTAGGATTGGGTCTTGTCCATCACATCAATCTCCTAGTGATGTGATCCCGTTATCAACGACATCCAATGTCCATGGTCAGGAAACCGTAACCATCTATTGATTAACGAGCTAGTCAACTAGAGGCTTACTAGGGACATGGTGTTGTCTATGTATCCACACATGTATCTGAGTTTCCTATCAATACAATTCTAGCATGGATAATAAACGATTATCATGAACAAGGAAATATAATAATAACAAATTTATTATTGCCTCTAGGGCATATTTCCAACAGTCTCCCACTTGCACTAGAGTCAATAATCTAGTTCACATCACCATGTGATTAACACTCACAGGTCACATCACCATGTGACTAACATCCAAAGAGTTTACTAGAGTCAACAATCTAGTTCACATCACTATGTGATTAACACTCAATGAGTTCTGGTTTGATCATGTTATGCTTGTGAGAGAGGTTGTAGTCAACGGGTCTGAACCTTTCAGATCCGTGTGTGCTTTACGAATATCTCTGTCATCTTGTGGATGCTACCACGCGCTACTTGGAGCCATTTCCAATAACTGCTCTACTATACGAATCCGGTTTACTACTCAGAGTCATCCGGATTAGTGTCAAAGTTCTCATCGACGTAACCCTTTACGACGAACTCCTTTTCACCTCCATAATCGAGAAAATTCCTTAGTCCACTAGATACTAAGGATAAGTTCGACCGCTGTCACGTGATCCATTCTCGGATCACTATTGTACCCCTTGACCAACTCATGGCAAGGCACACTTCATGTGCGGTACACAGCATAGCATACTGTAGAGCCTACGTCTAAAGCATAGGGGACGACCTTCGTCCTTTCTCTCTCTTTTGCTGTGGTCAGGTCTTGAGTCTTACTTAATACTCACACCTTGTAACACAGCCAATAACTCCTTCTTTGCTGATCTATTTTGAACTTTTTCAAAATCATGTCAAGGTGTGCGTTCTTTGAAAGTATCACCGGGCGTCTTGATCTATCTCTATAGATCTTGATGCCCAATATGTAAGCAGCTTTATCCAGGTCTTCCTTTGAAAAACTCCTTTCAAACAACCCTTTATGCTTTCCAGAAATTCTACATCATTTCGGATCAACAATATGTCATTCACATATACTTATCAGAAATATTGTAGCGCTCCCACTCACTTTATTGTAAATACAAGTTTCTAACAAACTTTGTATAAACCCAAAAACTTTGATCACTCCATCAAAGCGTATATTCTGACTCTGAGATGCTTGCTCTAGTCCATGGAAGGATCGCTGGAGCTAGCATACCTTTTAGCATTCTTAGGATCGACAAAACCTTTCTGATTGTATCACATACAACATTTCCTTACGAAAACTGGTAAGGAAACTTGTTTTGACATCCATCTGCCATATTTCATAAATGCAGCTAATGCTAACATGATTCCGACGGTCTTAAACATCGCTACGGATGAGAAAATCTCATCGTAGTCAACTCCTTGAACTTGTGAAAATACTCTTTGCCACAAGTCGAGCTTAATAGACGGTAACATTACCGTCCATGTCCGTCTTCTTCTTAAAGATCCATTTATCTCAATGGCTTGCCGATCATCGGGCAAGTTCACCAAAGTCCATGCTTTGTTCTGATACATGGATCCTATCTCGGATTTCATGGCTTCTAACCATTTGTCAGAATATGGGCCCACCATCGCTTTTCCACAGCTCATAGGTTCATCGTTGTCCAACAACATGACTTCCAAGACAGGATTACGCATTACTCTGAAGTAGTACGCATCCTCGTCGTCCTAAGAGGTTTGGTAGTGACTTGATCCGAAGTTTCTTGATCACTATCATAAGTTTCCACTTCAATTGGTGTAGGTGCCACAGGAACAACTTCCTGTGCCCTGCTACACACTAGTTGAAGTTATGGTTCAATAACCTCATCAAGTCTCCACCATCCTCCCACTCAATTCTTTCGAGAGAAACTTTTCCTCGAGAAAGGACCTGTTTAATTCCAGATCTGAAACAGGAGGCATACCCAACTGTTTTGGGTATTCTATGAAGATGCATTTATCCGCTTTGGGTTCGAGCTTATCAGCCCAAAACTTTTTCACATAAGCATCGCAGCCCCAAACTTTGAAGAAACGACAACTTAGGTTTCTCTAAACGGTGTCATCTCAACGGAATTGCGTGGTACCCTATTTAAAGTGAATGCGGTTGTCTCTAATGCCTAACCCATAAACGATAGTGGTAAAGAGACATCATGGTACGCACCATATCGAATAGGGTGCAGTTATGATGTTCGGAGACACCATCACACTATGGTGTTCCAGGCGGTATTAATTGTGAAACACTTTCCACAATGTCTTAATTGTGTGCCAAACTCGTAACTCAGATACTCATCTCTATGATCATATCACAGACATTTTATCCTCTTGTCACGACGATCTTCAACTTCACTCTGAAATTACTTGAACCTTTCAATAATTCAGACTTGTGTTTCATCAAGTAAATACACTCAGCATCTACTCAAATCATCTGTGAAGTAAGAACATAACGATATCCACTGCATGCCTCAGCACTCATTGGACTGCATACATCAAAATGTATTACTTCCAATAAGTTGCTCTCTTGTTCCATCTTACTGAAAACGAGGCCTTTCAGTCATCTTGCCCATGTGGTATGATTTGCATGTCTCAAGTGATTCAAAATCAAGTGAGTCCAAACGATCCATCTGCATGGAGTTTCTTCATGCATATATACCAATAGACATGGTTCGCATGTCTCAATCTTTTAAAAAACGACTGAGTCCAAAGATCCATCTACATGGAGCTTCTTCATGCGTTCTATACCAATATGACTCAAATGGCAGTGCCACAAGTATGTGGTACTATCATTACTATTTTATATCTTTTGGCATGAACATGTGTATCACTGCAATCGAGATTCATTTTAGGTGCAAGACCATTGAAGGTATTATTCAAATAAACAGAGTAACCATTATTCTCCTTAAATGAATAACCGTATTGCGATAAACATAATCCAATCATGTTTATGCTCAACATAAACACCAATCTCGATGGTAGAGGGAGCATGCGATGCTTGATCACATCAACCATGGAAACACTTCCAACACACATCGTCATCTCACCTTTAGCTAGTATCCGTTTATTCCGCAGCTTTTATTTCGAGTTACGAACACTTAGCAACCGAACCGGTATCTAATACCCTGGTGCTGCTAGGAGTACTAGTAAAGTACACATTCATATAATGTATATCCAATATACTTCTGTCGACCTTGCCTGCCTTTTCATCTACCAAGTATCTAGGGTAGTTCTGCTTCAGTGACCGTTCCCCTCATTACAGAAGCACTTAGTCTCGGGTTTGGGTTCAACCTTGGGATTCTTCACTAGAGCAGCAAATGATTTGCTGTTTCATGAAGTATCCCTTTTGCCCTTGCCCTTCTTGAAACTAGTGGTTTTATTAACCATCAACAATTGATGCTCCTATTTGATTTCTACTTTCGCGGTGTCAAACATCACGAATAGCTCAAGAATCATCATCTATCCTTGATATGTTATAGTTCATCACGAAGCTCTAATAGCTTGGTGGCAGTGACTATGGAGAACCATCACTATCTCATTTGGAAGATTAACTCCCGCTCGATTCAGGCGATTGTGGCACTCAGACAATCTGAGCACATGCTCAACGATTGAGCTTTTCTCCCTTAGTTTGCAGGCTTAAGAAACTTGTCAGGGGTCTCATACCTCTTGACGTGGGCACTAGTCTGAAATCCCAATTTCAGTCTTCGGAATATCTCATATGTTCTGTGACGTTTCAAAACGTCTTTGGTGCCACAATTCTAAACCGTTAGCATTACGCACTGAACTATCACGTAGTCATCAAAATGTGTATGTCAGATGTTTCGCAACATCTATAGACGACGGTGAGGTTCAGCACACCGAGCGGTGCATTAAGGACATAAGCCTTCTGTGCAGCAATGAGGACAATCCTCAGTTTATGGACCCAGTCCGCATAATTGCTACTACCAACTTTCAACTAAATTTTCTCTACGAACATATCTTAAACAGTAGAACTAAAGCGTAAGCTATGACATAATTTGCAAAGACCTTTTGACTATGTTCATGATAATTAAGTTCATCTGATTATTTAATGAACTCCCACTCAGATGGACATCCCTCTAGTCATCTAAGTGATACATGATCCGAGTCAAACTAGGCTGTGTCCGATCATCACATGAGACGGACTAGTCATCATCGGTGAACATCTCCATGTTGATCGTATCTACTATACGACTCATGTTCGACCTTTCGGTCTCTTGTGTTTCGAGGCCATGTCTGTACATGCTAGGCTCGTCAAGTCAACCTAAGTGTTTCGCATGTGTTCCGAGGCCATGTCTGTACATGCTAGGCTCGTCAACACCCGTTGTATTCGAACGTTAGAATCTATCACACCCGATCATCACGTGGTGCTTCGAAACAACGAACCTTCGCAATGGTGCACAGTTAGGGGGAACACATCTCTTGAAATTTTAGTGAGGGATCATCTTATTTATGCTAGCATCGTTCTAAGCAAATAAGATGTAAACATGATAAACATCACATGCAAATCATGAAGTGACGTGATATGGCCAATATCATCATGCGCCTTTGATCTCCATCTTCGAGGCGCGGCATGATCACCTTCGTCACCGGCATGACACCATGATCTCCATCATTGTGTCTTCATGAAGTTGTCTCGCCAACTATTACTTCTACTACTATGGCTAACGGTTAGCAATAAAGTAAAGTAATTACATGGCGTTATTCATTGACACGCAGGTCATACAATAAATTAAGACAACTCCTATGGCTCCTGCCGGTTGTCATACTCATCGACATGCAAGTCGTGATTCCTATTACAAGAACATGATCAATCTCATACATCACATATATCATTCATCACATTCTTTTGGCCATATCACATCACATAGCATACCCTGCAAAAACAAGTTAGCCGTCCCCTAATTGTTGTTGCATGTTTTACGTGGCTGCTATGGGATTCTAGCAAGAACGTTTCTTGCCTACGCAAAAGCCACAACGTGATATGCCAATTTCTATTTACCCTTCATAAGGACCCTTTTCATCGAATCCGATCCGAGTAATGTGGGAGAGACAGACACCCGCTAGCCACCTTATGCAACTAGTGCATGTCAGTCGGTGGAACCTGTCTCACATAAGTGTACATGTAAGGTCGGTCCGGGCCGCTTCATCCCACGATGCCGCCGAATCAAGATAAGACTAGTAATAGCAAGTAAATTGACAAAATCGAAGCCCACAACTACTTTGTGTTCTACTGGTGCATAGAAACTACGCATGGACCTAGCTCATGATGCAACTGTTGGGTAACGTAGCAATAATTCAAAATTTTCTACGCATCACCAAGATCAATCTATGGAGTCATCTAGCAATGAGAGAGAGGAGTGCATCTACATACCCTTGTAGATCGCGAGCGGAAGCGTTCAAGAGAACGGGGTTGATGGAGTCGTACTCGTCGTGATCCAAATCACCAATGATCCTAGCGCCGAACGGACGGCACCTCCGCATTCAACACACGTACGGAGCAGCGACGTCTCCTCCTTCTTGATCCAGCAAGGGGGGAGGAGAGGTTGATGGAGATCCAACAGCACGACGGCGTGGTGGTGGAAGTAGCGGGATCCCGGCAGGGCTTCGCCAAGCGCAAGCGGGGAGGAAGAGGTGTCACGGGAGGGAGAGGGAGGCGCCAAGTCTTAGATATTGCTGCCCTCCCTTCCCCCACTATATATAGGGCCAAGGGAGAGGGGGGGGGCGCAGCCTTGGCCCTTCCTCCAAGGAAGGGTGCGGCCAGGGAGGAGTCCATCCTCCCCAAGGCACCTCGGAGGTGCCTTCCCCCTTTAGGACTCTTCCTTTCCCCTATCTCTTGGCGCATGGGCCTCTTGGGGCTGGTGCCCTTGGCCCATATAGGCCAAGGCGCACACCCCTACAGCCCATGTGGCCCCCCGGGGCAGGTGGACCCCCTTGGTGGACCCCCGGACCCCTTTCGGCAGTCCCGGTACAATACCGATAATGCGCGAAACTTTTCCGGCGACCAAAACAAGACTTCCCATATATAAATCTTTACCTCCGGACCATTCCGGAACTCCTCGTGACGTCCGGGATCTCATACGGGACTCCGAACAACTTTCGGTTTACCGCATACTAATATCTCTATAACCCTAGCGTCACCGAACCTTAAGTGTGTAGACCCTACGGGTTCGGGAACCATGCAGACATGACCGAGACATTCTCCGGCCAATAACCAACAGCGGGATCTGGATACCCATGTTGGCTCCCACATGTTCCACGATGATCTCATCGGATGAACCACGATGTCGGGGATTCAATCAATCCCGTATACAATTCCCTTTGTCAATCGGTATGTTACTTGCCCGAGCTTCGATCGTCGGTATCCCGATACCTTGTTCAATCTCATTACCGGCAAGTCTCTTTACTCGTTCCGTAACACATCATCCCGTGATCAACTCCTTGGTCACATTGTGCACATTATGATGATGTCCTACCGAGTGGGCCCAGAGATACCTCTCCGTTTACACGGAGTTACAAATACCAGTCTCGATTCGTGCCAACTCAACAGACACTTTCGGAGATACCTGTAGTGCACCTTTATAGCCACCCAGTTACGTTGTGACGTTTGGTACACCCAAAGCATTCCTACGGTATCCGGGAGTTGCACAATCTCATGGTCTAAGGAAATGATACTTGACATTAGAAAAGCTCTTAGCAAACGAACTACACGATCTTGTGCTAGGCTTAGGATTGGGTCTTGTCCATCACATCATTCTCCTAATGATGTGATCTCGTTATCAACGACATCCAATGTCCATGGTCAGGAAACCGTAACCATCTATTGATTAACGAGCTAGTCAACTAGAGGCTTACTAGGGACATGGTGTTGTCTATGTATCCACACATGTATCTGAGTTTCCTATCAATACAATTCTAGCATGGATAATAAATGATTATCATGAACAAGGAAATATAATAATAACCAATTTATTATTGCCTCTAGGGCATATTTCCAACAGGTGCACCGGAGGAGGTGGGAGCGCCGGATTGCAAAACGGACAACGGGGAAAATGCTCGGATGCATGAGACGAACACGTATGCAAATGCAATGCACATGATGACATGATATGATATGCATGACACGAACAAAATGCAAACGGAAAACAAAAACCCGACCACGAAGGGAATATCATAACACATAGCCGAAAATGGCAAGAGTTGGAGTTACAAATATGGAAAGGTACATCCGGGGTGTTACACAACACTCGGAGCCACGCGATGGTGGCGGCTCCAGAAGGCGACAGCGTCATGGCCCGGTACGACCAGTTGGGCCGGCTTCGTAAGCCGGCAAGTTGACCCAGTCGCCCTCCGGGAATACGCTCTTCACGTAGAAGTACGACCGCTGCCACATCTTCACCGACTTGATCAGCGGGATGGGAGGGAACGGATTTTCGGCCGCCGGCCTTCGCACCGCAATGAACGCACCGCATTGAGCCGGCACGCCCGCAACGAGGGTGCCGAGCTTGATGTAGAAGAACTCCCCCCAAAGCTCGATGGTGGGGAGGACACCGAGGAAGCCTTCGCACAAGATGACGAAGGCGGATAGCAGCACCACCATGTTCGGGGTGAGGTGGTGCCGCTGAAGACTGTAGAAGTCGAGGAAGGACCAGAAGAAGCTGCTCGCCAGCAGGCCGACGCCGCACAGGCAGTGCGAGCGGAAGACGACCCGCTCGCCCTCCTCCGGTGCCGGCGAGATCTCCCTCTTCGGCGCGAGGCGGACCTTCACGTAATCTTTGCCGGGCAGCCGCCGTGTCTGGCAGAGGAAGTCGATGTGGTCGTCGTGAACTTCGGAGCCGTCCCATGCTCCGGAGCGCGCCATGGGTGGTGTGGCGTTGGAGGATGAGCTCATCGGAGACGAATCACCGCAGCGCTCAGCATGGCTTGGAGGAGCTACGGCAAGAGGAAGAAGGAGGAAAGAGTGGGGAGGAGGGACGTGCGTGCTCCGCCGCTCCCCCTCCTCCCCCTACTTATAGGCCTACGGGCTGCGAAGCCGAGGGGGCGATCGTGGGATTTACTGCGCCCACGACCCCACGCCCCCACGTTTATCGCGCGAGTTACTGCGCACAGTAACTCCGCGGGAACCTCAACCGCCCACCTCCGCCGCAGCGGATCCGCTCGCGTGCCGAGGCGTGGTAGTGGCGGGCCCCGCCAGCAGGCGTGTCCCATCGCGAGCGTGGGTTGGCAGAGTGGCTCGGCCGCTCAGCGCCACGTGACATGCCCACAATGGGCGGCGGCCTGGAAGCTTAGCTAGCACGCCACTTGGTTCCCACCGACGCATTCGAAGTTTGGATAAGTCAGACTGGTCGAGGCCGACTCCCGCCAGTCGGCTCGGCAGAAGTCGGAAGAAGCTCTCAAGCACTCGCAGTAAGATACTGCTGAGGCTCCTCGGCTGCTCAGCCGCGGCACCTCACCAGCTTCGGGGACTACTGTCGGAGTAATGGGCCACGGGTAGGCTAACCCGAGACCCAGAACCTTTCAAGACATCGGGGCTGGCCGCGTCCCTCAAAGCACCAAGATGAAGTGCCGCCTTCTGGTGTCCGGCTGGAGGAATAGCCGGCTGCTCGCAGACGGCTGAGTTCCAGAGGCCGGCATCAAGACAAGCCGACTCCTAGTGGGCGGCTTCCAGAGAAGCCGGCCCTTAGCAGTCGGCCCGAGGGGCCAACAAAGCCTGCGCCCTCATCAAGGAAGACAAGACAGGGAGTGGCTACAGTATAGCCCATCCCTCCCGAATCCAGGGATGGGCGTGGCCACAGTGCACCGTGCCGGCGGAGATCTCTGCCCGGTGCCGCACTCTTGCCACTCCACCCCTGACATCACCACAGGCAGGCGGAGCCCTGCTCCCATGATGTCGGAGTAATGGGCTACGGGTAGGCTAACCCGAGACCCAGAACCTTTCAACATATCGGGGCAGGCTGTGCCCCTCAAGGCGCTAAGGCGAAGTGCCGCCTTCTGGTGGCCGGTTGGAGGAATAGCCGGCTGCCCGAAGACAGCCGAGTCCCAGAAGCCGGCATCAAGGCAAGCTGACTCCTAGTGGGCGGCTTCCAGAGAAGCCGGCCCCTGGCAGTCGGCCCGTGGCGCCAGCAAGGCCTGCGCCCTCATCAAGAAAGACAAGACAGGGGGTGGCTAGAGTGTAGCCCACCCCCCCCCCCCCGACCCAGGGACAGGCGTGGCCACACTGCACCGTACCAGTGGAGATCTCCGCCCGGCGCAGCACTGTTGCCACTCCGCCCCTGGCGTAAGCACAAGTAGGCGAGGCCCTGCTCCCACGACGACCTGTCGGTACGGCCCGGGGCGACGGGTCCCACCGATCAGCGAGAGCCTGGAAGACGGCTGGAGCCCCCCAGTCGGATCCGAGGGAGGTCGGCCTCCAGCAGTCGGCCCACCCCTTCCTCGGACCCCACGCGCCATTAACCAGACAAGACGCAGAGTGGCTACAGTAATCGCCCGCCAGGCGGCAGGGGCTGTAGCCACGCTCTCCTGACCAAGCATGCGTCGTTAACATCACGGCTACAGTGATCAGCAGCCGACAAGACCCGAGAGCGGTGGAGATGGCCTGTCGGCCCCGTACCGGACCAGTTGGCGGGGCCCACCATGCGGCGGGCCCCAGCAGTCGGCGAAGAAGCCGGCGACCAGAGAGACTGACAGCCAGGTCCTACACCCGGCCAGATTACTATTGTACCCGTGGGGGGTAGGCCTATATAAACCGCCCAGGGCACCCATGCAAAGGGTTCCCAACCTTTTAGAACTAAACCAACCCATAGAGAGAGGAGAGAGCTGGCCTTGCCTTCTCCTACCTCTAGGAAACAGCTCGAGGAGCACCATTGTATTCACTTGTGCCTTAGTGATCATGCGGAGACCCCGTAGAGCAGGACTAGGGGTGGTATCTCCCAGGAGAGCCCCAAACCTGGGTAAAGTGCGCCGGCGTTCGTGTCTACGCCTTATCCCGCTTCCAGGCACGGGCGACGTTCTACGCGCTCCTACCATGATAAGCCATCCATTGGCGTATGTCGCACCCAACCCCCGACATTTGGCGCCCACCGTGGGGCGAGGTGCACCATCGTCCGGAGACCTGTTCTGGACGGGAACCCTTTTCCTCCCTGGCGAGCGCAGCTAGCCCGGCACGCCAGACGGAGTCTGCGCCAACGCGCTGCATGGCGCGGAGATCGCCTGTGCGGCGAGCTGCCTCGCCGACCATGTTGGCGAGGTTCGCCTCTCCAACGAACCGACGTCCGATGTGGGCAATGATGGCCCTGAGAGCCGCCTCGTCAGCCTCCTCGATCAGCTCCACGTAACCAGCGAGCCTGCTGCGGACTTGGAATCTGTTGCCTCCACCGACCCGATGCTTGTCGACTCCGACACTGCGTCGCTTGACGAGTTCCCCACCAACGTGGTGGTCTACGACGAGCCGCCTCCTTGCGCGGAGAGTGACCAGGGAAGAAGTCAGCCAAGAAAAAAAGCAAAGAGCCAAAGTTAGAGACGACAAGCCGGCTCGACCAAAAGCCGGCAGCTCAAAAAAGGAAAAAGAGGGAAGCTCACCATCGACTATGTCCTTGATCTCGTGAAAGCCGGATGCCAGCATCGCCTCCTTGTAGGTCCAGGCTGAGCGTTCGGTCGCGAACTCAGCAAGGAGGCCGGTCTCCTTGTCCTCCGCCTCCTTCTGGGGCTTCTTGAGGAGCTCCTTCTGTTCCGCCAGTTGCGCGACAAGCCAGTCGCGCTCTTCAGCCAGCTTGCTGCGCTCCTCCTCCTTAGCACGCAATGCAATGTTGGCTTCGCCCAGCTGTTGCTACAAGGTGGCGTTGGCCTCTGCGGAAGAAAAGAATAAAGGAAGGCATCCGTTGCCAACAAGAACAATCGCCGAGGAGATCCGGCCCGACTGCTTAGCAGTCGGCCCGAATCTCGGGGACTACTGCTCGCGGGTGCGCCAGCGTGCCCCCGCGGAGCAAGGAGTCGTCAACAGAAAGAAGAATAGTCGTCGGGGAGATCCGGCCCGACTGCTCAGCAGTCGGCCCGAATCTCGGGGACTACCGCCCGCGGGTGCGCCAGCGCGCCCCTGCGGAAAGGGAAGAAGACTTACTCCGGCTCTCCGACAAGTCGGCAGCACGTTGATCCAACTCCAGGACCTTGGAGTTGAAGGCGGCAACACGAAGGTTATGATAATCCTGCAGCAAGGACATTAGCACTTAGAGCCTGCTAATTAAAGTTTCAAGCCGCCTGCTCAGCAGCCGGCCCGGAAATCGGGGACTACAAACAGTGGGTGCGCTGACGCGCCCCCACGAAGCAATACAAGAGTTAAAAACGAAAAAGGAAGAAGCATACCCGGATGGCCTCTCGCGATGCCAGATACGCCTTGTTGCAGTTCTTGATGGACTGGACTTCAGCGCGGAGTTTGGTTTGAACATCCAGCATCGCCTTGTTCAGAGGGCCCATCCCGCCAACTTGCACGCACCCAGTAGGCGCGGTGCTGGTCGCCTCGGTTTTCGGGATCGAGGAGCTCGCTGCGCCAGTCTCCAGCGGGCGTGGCGGCGAGGCCGCCTTCGCAAGCCGGTGACGCGTCGGTGTACCGACCTCAAGAGTCAGGCCCATCGCCACCTTGTTTACAGTTGGCGGCACCGGCGGGCCCGCCGGCTGCTCGCCTTGCGCGCTCCCAGACGGCAGTGGTGGAGGCACAATAACGTCCGGCATAGCGACGTCGCCGCCATCCCTCTCCATGACCGGGTGCTCGTCGCCGGCCTCCCCAGTCTGCGCGACAACCTCCGGAGGTCGCGGTGCAGCGTTCAGGGGAGTGATGAAAACCTCCGACTGGCGGTGCACGGGTTCTTCAGCCTGCTTCTTCGCCGCGTCGGCGGCCTCGGCCGCCGCCAGTTTCTTCAGGGCGGCGGCCTCCGCCTTCTCTGCCTCTGCCTTCTCCAGGCGGGCGGCTTCCGCCTCCTCGCACGCTTCCCGCGCGTTCCGCTCCCTCGCCTCTCGGAGGTCGGCGGCCGGATCAATCCGCCGATGGTGGCGGAGATCTCCGCCGACCCCACGATGGAGGTGGCGGCCGATTTCTCGAGGGAGAGCGGAGCCCTAGATCAAGGGAAACAAAGTAAAGACACTCAGACAGAACCAACAAGGAAAAATGGAGGCGCATGAGGAAGGTAGTACTTACGCGGAAACCAGTTGCGGCTTCTTCACCTCCTTGCGGAAGCGGATGGCCTTCGCGGCCGCTTCGTCCCACTTGGTCGCGCGGCCGAGCCCTTGGGCTTCTTCAGCCGACTGCCGAACAAGCTCGGCACGGCCCGGCGTTTCTTCGCGCCGCCTGGGGCATCCGGCGCGGCAGACGAGCTCGTGCCCGGCTGGCCGACTCCTGGCTGGTGGCGCAGGGCGACTTCCCCCGCGTCGTCGTCAAGCCAGTCCTCGAGGCTGGCTCCAAGCCTCGAGCCGCCTTTTTCGCCACCTCCTCCCTCGGCGTCGTCCTCCAAGGCCGCCGCTCCGAAGTCGGGGTCGTCGACGTCGCTCTCCGCCTGGTCGGGGAGGAATTGGCACTCCGGCCCCGCTGCGCCGGCTGCCGGCTGGAGGGGGGCCCTCTGTTCAAAGGTCGATTGGTCAGGCTGGACAAGACGAACTCGGCAACAAACAGACAGAGAAAAAAGACACATGACTTACCATAGGCGGGGGGTTGGCGCGTGAGTACGGCTCCTTGCCAAACCGCCACTCCTCCTTGAGCTCGACTTTCACAAGATAGTTGACCATGAGAGCTACCTCTGCGATAGGCATCTCCTTGGTGCCCGCCCATCTGGCAGATCATGTGAGGGTGGCTCTGGAGCGGGAGCACTCGGCGCGCCATAGAGCCGGACAGCAAATCAGGCCCGGTCAGGGCCTCCGTCTGTGTCAACACTCGGAGCCGCGCGATGGCGGCGGCTCCAGAAGGCGACAGCGTCCTGGCCCGGTACGACCAGTTGGGCCGCCACCCAGCTAGTGGGCCGGCTTCGTAAGCCGGCAAGTTGACCCAGTCGCCCTCCGCGAAGACGCTCTTCACGTAGAAGTACGACCGCTGCCACATCTTCACCGACTTGATCAGCGTGATGGGAGGAAACGGATTGTCGGCCGCCGACCTCCGCACCGTGATGAACGCGCCGCATTGGGCCGGCACGCCCGCGACGAGGGTGCCGAGCTTGATGTAGAAGAACTCCCCCCAAAGCTCGATGGTGGGGAGGACGCCGAGGAAGCCTTCGCACAAGGTGACGAAGGCGGACAGCAGCACCACCGTGTTCGGGGTGAGGTGGTGCGGCTGGAGACCGTAGAACTCGAGGAAGGACCGGAAGAAGCTGCTCGCCGGCAAGCCAAGGCCGCGCAGGTAGTGCGAGCGGAAGACGACCCGCTCGCCCTCCTCCGGCACCGGCGAGATCTCCCCCCTCGGCGCGAGGCGGACCCTCACGTAATCCTTGCCGGGCAGCCGCCGCGTCTGGCGGAGGAAACCAATGTGGTCGTCGTTAACTTCGGAGCCATCCCATGCTCCGGAGCGTGCCGTGGGGGGCGTGGGGGGCGTGGCGTGGGGGGCGGCGGTCAGCGTGGCTTGGAGGCGCAATGGCCAGAGGAAGAAGGAGGGAAGAATGGGGAGGAGGGACGCGCGTGCTTCGCCGCTCCTCCTCCTCCCCCTACTTATAGGCCTACGGGCTGCGAAGCCGAGGGGGCTGTCGTGGGATTTACTGCGCCCATGACCACACGCCCCCCACGTTTATCGCACGAGTTACTGCACGCAGTAACTCCGTGGGAACATCAACTGCCCACCTCGGCCGCAGCGGATCCGCTCGCGTGCCGAGGCGTGGTAGTGGCGGGCCTCGCCTGCAGGCGCGTCCCATCGCGAGCGTGGGCTGGCAGACTGGCCCGGCCGCTCGGCGCCACATGACATGCCCACGACGGGCGGCAGTCAGGAGGCTTAGCAAGGACGCCACTTGGTTCCCGCCGCCGCGTTCGAAATTTGGATAAATCAGATTGGGCGAGGCCAACTCCTGCCAGTCGGCCCGGCAGAAGTCGGACGAAGCCTCCTCTCAAGCACACGGAGAAAGAAACTGTTGAGGCTCCCCGACTGCTTAGCCGCGGCACCTCACCAGCTTCGGGGACTACTATCGAAGTAATGGGCTACGGGTAGGCTAACCCGAGACCCAGAACCTTTCAAGACATCGGGGCAGGCTGCGCCCCTCAAGGCGCTAAGGCGAAGTGCCGCCTTCTGGTGGCCGGTTGGAGGAATAGCCGGCTGCCTGAAGACGGCCAAGTCCCAGAAGCCGGCATCAAGGCAAGCTGACTCCTAGTGGGCGGCTTCCAGAGAAGTCGGCCCCTGGCAGTCGGCCCGTGGCGCCAGCAAGGCCTGCGCCCTCATCAAGAAAGACAAGACAGGGAGTGGCTACAGCGTAGCCCCTCCCCCCCCCCCAACCCAGGGACAGGCGTGGCCATAGTGCACCCTACCAGCGGTGATCTCTGCCCGGCCCAGCACTGTTGCCACTCCGCCCCTGGCGTCAGCACAAGTAGGCGGGGCCCTGCTCCCACGACGGCCTGTCGGTACGGCTTGGGGCGAGGGGTCCCACCGATCAGCGAGAGCCCGGAAGACGGCTGGAGCCCCCAGTCGGATACGAGGGAGGTCGGCCTCCAGCAGTCGGCCAGCCACTTCCTCGGACCCCACGCGCCATTAACCAGACGAGATGCAGAGTGGCTACAGTAATCGCCCGCCAGGCGGCAGGGGCTGTAGCCATGCTCTCCTTACCAAGACTGCGTCGTTAACATCACGGCTACAGTGATTAGCAGCCGACAAGACCCGAGAGCGGCGGAGACGGCCTGTCGGCCATGTACCAGACCAGTCGGCGGGGCCCACCAGGCGGTGGGCCCTAGCAGTCGGCGGAGAAGCCGGCGACCAGAGAGACTGACAGCCAGGTCCTACACCCGGCCAAATTACTATTGTACCCCTGGGGGGTAGGCCTATATAAACCCCCCAGGGCACCCATGCAAAGGGTTCCCAACCTGTTAGAACTAAACCAACCCATAGAGTGAGGAGAGAGCTGGCCTTGCCTTCTCCTACCTCTAGGAAACAGCTCGAGGAGCACCATTGTATTCACTTGTGCCTTAGTGATCATGCGGAGACCCCGCAGAGCAGGACTAGGGGTGTTATCTCCCAGGAGAGCCCCGAACCTGGGTAAAGTGCACCGGCGTTTGTGTCTACCCCTTATCCCGCTTCCAGCCACCGGCGACGTTCTACTCGCTCCCACCATGATAAGCCATCCATGACCGAGGCTACGACATTAGCATCACGGCTACAGTGATCAGCAGCCGACCAGACCCATGAGCGGCGGAGGCGGCCCGTCGGCCCCGTACCAGACCAGTCGGCGGGGCCCACCAGGTGGCGGGCCCCAGCAGTCGGCGGAGAAGCCGGCAACCAGAGAGACTGACAGCCGGGTCCAACACCGGGCCGGATTACTATTGTACCCCTAGGGGGTAGGCCTATATAAACCCCCCAGGGCACCCATGCAAAGGGTTCTCAGCCTGTTAGAACTAGACCGACCCATAGAGAAAGGAGAGAGCTAGCCTTGCTTTCTTCCACCTCTAGCAAACAGCTCAAGGAGCACCATTGTACCACTTGAGCCTTAGTGATCATGCGGAGACGTTCTACTCGCTCCCACCATGATAAGCCATCCATTGGCATATGTCGCACCCAACCCCCGACAACTCTTCAACCCAAAAGGCAACCGTAAAAAGCAATACGTACCACATGGGGTGATGAATGATATCTTCTCTTCAATTTCTCTTGTCATGAAGATTTGGTGGTAGCCCGAGTAGGCGTCGAGGAAGGACAACAGATCACACCCGGCCGTGGAGTCGACAATCTGGTCGATGCGCGGCAACGGGAAGGGGTCCTTAGGACAAGCTTTATTGATATCTGTGTAGTCAATACACAGCCTCCAGTTCCCATTTGCCTTGCGCACCACTACCGGATTGGCCAACCACGTCGGGTGAAGCACTCCTCTCACCAAACTTGCCGCTTCCAACTTCCTGATCTCCTATGTGATGAACTCCTGCCTCTCCAGAGCCTGCTTTCTGACCTTCTGCTTGACGGGCCGCGCATGAGGACAGACAGCTAGGTGGTGCTCAATCACCTCCCTGGGAACACCGGGGACGTCGGATGCTTGCCACGCAAACACGTCGACTGTCGGGGGTTGGGTGGGACATGCCAATGGATGGCTTATCATGGTGGGAGCGAGTAGATCGTCGCCGGTAGCTGGAAGCGGGATGAGGCGTAGACACGAACGCCGGCGTACTTTACCCAGGTTCGGGGCTCTCCTAGGAGATAACACCCCTAGTCCTGCTCTGTGGGGTCTCCGCATGATCACTAAGGCACAAGTGAATACAATGGTGCTCCTCGAGCTGTATGCTAGAGATGGGAGAAGGCAAGGCTAGCTTCCTCCTTTCTCTATGGGTTGGTCTAGTTCTAACAGGTTGGGAACCCTTTGCGTGGGTGCCCTGGGGGGTTTATATAGGCCTACCCCCAGGGGTACAATAGTAATCTGGCCGGTGTAGGACCTGGCTGTCAGTCTCTCTTGCCGCCGGCTTCTCCGCCGACTGCTGGGGCCCGCCACCTGGTGGGCCCCGCCGACTGGTCCGGTACGGGGCCGACAGGCCGTCTCCACCACTCTCGGATCTTGTCGACTGCTGATCACTGTAGCCGTGATGTTAATGACGCAGGCTTGGTCAGGAGAGCGTGGCTACAGCCCCCGCCACCTGGCGGGCGATTACTGTAGCCACTCTGCGTCTCGTCTGGTTAATGGCTCGTGGGTCCCGAGGAAGTGGCGGGCCGACTGCTGGGGGCCGACCTCCCTCGGGTCAAACTGATGGGGCTCTGGCCGTCTTCCGGGCTCTCGCTGATGGGTGGGGCCCGTCATCCTTGGGCCGTACCGACAGGCCGTCGTGGGAGCAGGGCTTCGCCTGCTTGTGGTGATGTCAGGGGTGGTGTGGCGACAGTGTTGCGCCGGGCGGAGATCTCCGCCGGTACGGTGCACTGTGGCCACGCCCGTCCCTGGATCGAGGGGCGGATGGGTTATACTGTAGCCACTCCCTGTCTTGTCTTTATTGATGAGGGTGCGGGCTTCGTTGGCACCATGGGCCGACTGCTAGGGGCCGGCTTCTCTAGAAGCCGCCCACCAGGAGTCGGCTTGTCTTCAAGTCGGTCTCTGAGACTCGGCCGTCTTCGGGCAGCCGGCTATTCCTCCAGCCGGCCACCAAAAGGCGGCACTTCATCTTGGTGCCTTGAGGGGCACAGCTAGCCCCGATGTCTTGAAAGGTTCTGGGCCTCGGGTTAGCCTACCCGTGGCTCATTACTCCGACATCGACATTCACCCGTAGGAAGGTGATGAGCGCGCCTTTCTATTTGCTATCGAGGGTGGAGCCTGTTGTGAAGGCCCCTCCCGTGCCATCCTCCCTGACGGACACCTTCTTGGTCTGCGGCGGCTCAGCTCTGGATTTCTTGCTCTTGGCAGTAGAGCTCTCTGGCACGTCCTCAACGGTAGCATAACACTCCGAGGAGGTGCGCTTGCCGGAGTGGGTGCAAGAGGTCTTGCCGGGCTTCTTCTTCCCTCCCGGGCCTTCAGCGGCAGGAGCAGGTGCCTTGACGGCAGCTGCTGCAATTGCTTCCCGGTAGAGTTGGTCGGCGCAAATCAGCGCGTCCTTCTTGTCAGAGGGGATAGAGATGATGGCCAACGGCCCGGGCATCTTTAGCATGTTGTAGGCGTAGTGTGATGCCGCCATGAACTTGCCTAGTGCCGGGCGGCCGAGGATCCCGTTGTAGGGCAAGGGGATCTCGGCCACGTCGAAGATGATCCTCTCCGTCCTGTAGTTCAACTCTCCTCCAAACATCACGGGCAGTGTGACCTTTCCCTTCGGTTGGCTCCTCCCCGGATTGATGCCTTGAAACGTGCCCGTTTCCTCGAGGTCTTCATCAGGAATTTGCAGCCATTTGATCAGGACGGGCGAGATCAAGTTCAGGCCAGCCCCGCTGTCAACCAACATCTCGTTCACCTTGAGGTTGCGTATCGTTGGTGAGACCAACAATGGCAAACACCCGACCACGGTTGTGCGGTCAGGGTGGTCCTCGGCATCAAAGATGAGGGGCATGCTAGACCACTTCAACGGCTTCTGAGCGTCGAACGATGGCTCCGCCGCTGTAATCTCACGCGCCCACTGCTTGAGCTGGCGGTGAGAAGTATGCAGCGAGGCGCCACCATTGACGCACATGGCCTCCGTAGCCTTCTGGAACTCTTGCTCACCGGACTTGTCGTGATCATCGTCTTCTTGTTCCTTGTCACGGCCCCGGGCGGGCCTCTCTTGCTGGTTGTCCTTGCCGGGGCGGCTTCCTTGGTCGCCACGATTCTTGCCGGATCCCTCGGCACCGTCCTGACCTTTCTCCTTGTCCCTCCTTTCATAACCGGCCTTTTGCTTTTCAGCAAGCAGCTCGACTTGTCGGCAGTTCTGGAGGTCGTGGCCCTTGGTGCGGTGGATCTTGCAGTACTGCTTGCCGGAGCCCCCTGGCTTGTCGGCAGCTGCTAAGGCCCGGTAGGCGGTGCACGCAGCAATCTCCTTGCCGGGGCCGTCTGCCTTGACCTTCTTGGCAGCACTGGTGTCGTCAGACCCCTCGACGGCAAGTACGGCCTTGCCCTTGCGTTTCCTGTTGCGACGCCGACCCTTCTTCGTCGGGGTGGCGGCATCTTCGTCGATAGAGTCGGTTTCCGCACCGGCGTCTTCGTCAGGGTACTTCCTTCCCTCTTCAGCCCGGACGCATTTATCGGCCAGAACGTAGAGCTCGGCCACATCCTTAACCTTGGTCATCGCCAGCTCTTCGCGCATCTTGCTATTGCGCATGTTCTGGTGGAACGCGCTGATCACATCGGTGGGATGAACGTCAGGGGTGTTGTACTGCACCCGGCTGAACCTCTGGATGTACTTGCGCAGGGTTTCCCCTTCCTTCTGGGGAATGATATGCAGGTGACTGGCCTGGCCATGAGCTTGGTGGCCTCCTGTGAAGGCGCCAACGAACTCATGGCACAGATCCGACCAAGAAGTCCGACCAAGAAGAAATGGAATCCGCCAGCAAGTGCATCAACCAAGACATAACATTGGGCTTCGGTGCCAGCGGGAAATAATTGGCAAGCACGTTGTCGTCGCGAGCTCCGGCCGCCTGCATCGCGATGGTGTAGATGCTGAGGAACTCGGACGGATGGGTCTTGCCAGTGTACTTCTCGCCGACGTCGGGCTTGAACGTGCGGTGGGACGGCCACTGGAACTGCCGTAGGTCACAGGTAAAGGCCGGGCAGCCCACCTCGTAAGGTAGGCCGCCGGGCCCCCCGATGCTGGGTGGTCCATAGCGGGTCCCGCCCGCTTGTCCGACTGGTGGCGTGTATCACGCCGGCGCTCAATAGTGGTCCGAGCATCTTCGTGAGCTCGTTCTCGAAGAACTTGGCGCTGGTCGCGGTGGGTCCGCGGGTCAGACGATGCTATAGAGATGTTATCACAAGCGTCGTCATGACGGGCAGACGCCCACGGCGGCTGGCGAGGAGGAGGAGAGTGCACCATGGCCGCAGCTCCCCCGGTCCTCCCAGCGCCATCATGTGGTGGCTCGGTGGAGCGCCGCCCCGAGGGCCCTGCCGGTCGCGGACCATCTTTGTTGGCAACGGCGACGAGGCTCCGGATGGTGGCCCTCCACTCATCGAGCTTCTCTGCAGCAGAAGGGAAGTCGAGGAGCAGCTGCGCGCGCGCCAAAGCTTCCGCTGGCGTGGGTGGCAGCGATAGTTGCGTGGACCGTGGCGTGCTTCGACTTCTAACCATGTTAGACGGAGCTCCACGACGGCCCAGCGGCTGCGCGCCATTTTCGCCAGCACTTCGGCAGGCATGCTGAACTCCTTCATCCCGTGGATGACGCACATGGCTCTTCCCACGGCGGTGCCCAGGGTCGCCCGCGTGGCAACGCTGTTCGTCGCGCACACCATAGGAAGAGCGCGCAGTGGTCGCTAGCGTGGGTGTCTTGGAGGTCGTTGCGCTGCCCGGAGGTGGCACAACGACACCCCTGGAGGGCCCCGCGCCGCCTGCGGGGCGCCCAGCTCCGTCTTTGGATCTGGCGACGTGCGGCCAGTCGTCAGGCGTGCGAACGATGCCGCTCGCCAGGCTATGACTGCCAGGGTGATGCTGGTGCTCGCGGACCGCGGCGGGGTCGTGTCCGCGACTGGGCCGCTGCTTGCCCGTAGTGGTACGGGCCGTTCGGCCCCCGACGAGCCGATCGCCGTGGCCGTCTTCTTCTTGGGAGCCATTGAAGAAACACTATGCTAGCTACTAGACCAGATTCTCACAATTGTGCCCCCTACCTGGTGCGCCAAAGATGTCGGTGTGGAACGACACCTATGGGATCACAAGAATCCCTACTACGGTTGCCGGGGTGCAGGGTTGCGAGAAGAGCAGGATCAGTAGTCAGCACAGGGATCGTTTACCCAGGTTCGGGCCGCGAGGATGCGTAAAACCCTAGTCCTGCTTTGGTGGGTGTATTTCAGAAAGTTCTTGAGCTCTCAAACTAGCTATGGTGAGTGCGTGGTTCTAAAGAGCCGAATCCTTCTCCAGTATGCCATGGGCCTCCTTTTATAGGCGAAAGGGGCTGCCACAGTGGCATGCAGGAGGTGGAAAGGCGTACAGTATTGCGAGCTTATCACTCGTATTACAGGACAAGTTGCATTTAATGCGCCGCTGAGGTGTCCCCTAGCTTTATCGGGGACGGGGGGCGAGGCCCGTCCCGTCCGTCGCCGCTCCTCCTCGCTTCGGCACGCGCCCTGGCCAGCGATGCGTGCGGCGCTATGTAGGCAGGCAGGCAGCTGAGGTGGCGCGGTGGTAGGGTCTTCACGAAGATCTGCATGTCGCCACACAGGCGCCTGCTGAGTTGGCATGGAAGCTGCATGTTGCCACGCAGGTGCCTGCCCGTCTGGTTTGGGCTGGCAACTGCATGCGAACGGCGGTGGAGACTTGGCTGGCGCGGGCCTAGCAGTGGTCCTACTGGCGTCTTTGGCGAGAGCCTTGCCAGGGGGCCCAGCAAGGGTCATGCTGTGGTGCGCTGTCGTCCCCGGCAAGAATCTTGCCGGGGGCCTCGTGGCTCTCCTCGGCAAGGATCTTGTCAAGGATCGTTGTCTTCTAATCCTCATGTGATCTTGAATATGTCTTCACAAAGATCTGCATGCCACCACGGAGGTGCCTCCTGAGCCCTGGCCCCACGTGGCTGATGGTATTGGGGACGTGGGCTCAAGGGTGGCTCGCCCTGTTGGTGTTTGGGCGCGCTGCCCCGGCAAGAGTCTTGCCGGGGCTGCTGAGGCACCCTTGCCAGGGGAAACTGCTCCGCCCCTCTGCTTCTTTGCGTTCTTGGTCTTGGCGTTGCCCTGGCTGTCTTGGGCTTCGGTTTTGCCTTGGTTTACCTCCCCTGTTCTTCTTGGTGCCACCGTGGGCGCGGCTCCGACTGCCCGTGCACATGTAAAGGGGTACAAAGGTGTGCCCCGTCTTTTGTACACCGACAACTTGTCCTCAAGCAATTCAGTTGATAAATTGAAAGCGATAAAGAAAAACTTTTACAAACTCTGTTTTCTCTTGTTGTTGTAAATATGTAAAGCCAGCATTCAAGTTTTCAGCAAAGATTATGAACTAACCATATTCGCAATAACACTTAGGTCTCATGTTTACTCATGTCAATGGCATAATCAACTAGCGAGCAATAATAATAAATCTCGGATGACAACACTTTCTCAAAACAATCATGATATGATATAACAAGATGGTATCTCGCTAGCCCTTTCTGGGACCGCAAAACATAAATGCAGAGCACCTTTAAAGATCAAGGACTGACAACGTTGTAATTCATGGTAAAAGAGATCCAGTCATAGTTATACTCAACATAAATTAATATTAATGGACGCAAAATGACAGCGGTGCTCTCCAGCTGGTGCTTTTTGATAAGAGGGTGATGACTCAACATAAAAGTAAATAGATAGGCCCTTCACAGAGGGAAGCAGGGATTTGTAGAGGTGCCAGAGCTCGATTTTAAAGCAGAGATAAATAATATTTTGAGCGGCATACTTTCATTGTCAACATAACAACCGAGAGATCTCGACATCTTCCATGCTACACACATTATAGGCGGTTCCCAAATAGAATGGTAAAGTTTATACTCCCCCTCCACCAACAAGCATCAATCCATGGCTTGTTCGAAACAACGAGTGCCTCCAACTAACAAGAATCCCGAGGGAGTTTTGTTTGCAATTATTTTGATTTGATTTGCATAAAGCATGGGACTGGGCATCCCGGTGACCAGCCATTTTCTCGTGAGTGAGGAGCGGAGTCCACTCCTCTTGAGAATAAACTGCCTAGCATGGAAGATACATACAACCCTAGTTGATACATGAGCTATTCGAGCATACAAAACAGAATTTCATTTGAAGGTTTAGAGTTTGGCACATACAAATTTACTTGGAACGGCAGGTAGATACTGCATATAGGAAGGTATGGTGGACTCATATGGAATAACTTTGGGGTTTATGGAAGTGGATGCACAGGCAGTATTCCCACTTAGTACAAGTGAAGGCTAGAAAAAGACTGGGAAGCGACCAACTAGAGAGCGACAACAGTCATGAACATGCATTAAAATTAATAAACATTGAGTACAAGCATGAGTAGGATATAATCCACCATGAATATAAATATCGTGAAGGCTATGTTGATTTTGTTTCAAGTACATGCGTGAACATGTGCCAAGTCAAGTCACTCGAATCGTTCAAAGGAGGATACCACCCTATCATACCACATCACAACCATTTTAATAGCATGTTGACACACAAGGTAAACCATTATAAACTCCTATCTAATTAAGCATGGCATAAGCAACTATAATCTCTAATTGTCATTGCAAACATGTTTATTCATAATAGGCTGAATCAGGAACGATGAACTAATCATATTTACAAAAACAAGAGAGGTCGAGTTCATACCAGCTCCTCTCATCTCAATCAATTCATCATATATCATCATTATTGCCTTTCACTTGCACGACCGAACGATGTGAAAAATAATAATAGTGCGCGTGCATTGGACTAAGCTGGAATCTGCGAGCATTCAATAAACAGGAGAAGACAAGGCAATATGGGCTCTTGGTTAAATCAACAATAATGCATATAAAATCCACTTCAACAATTTCATCATGGTCTTCTCCTATCGACCCCCAAAGAAAAGAAAAGAAGTAAACTATTTACACGGGAAAGCTCCCAACAAGCAAAAGAAGAACAAGAAATATTTTTGGGTTTTCTTTTAATTAAAACTACTACAAGCAAAATAAGTAACTGGGGTCGTACTGAGAAGCAGCGGCTATTGCATCGTGGGCTGCAGCTTGGAGGCGAGCTGCCCTCGTCCTCCTCTCGTACTCGTTCGCCTCCTCCCTGGTTATGATATATCCCCCCTTTGCCAGAAAGTCAAAGAAAGTAGGAGCAGGGAGAGCGACGTGATAGGTGCGTCGTCTGTCAAAGATTAGTCAGTACTGGAGGAACTAATCGTTCCTCTCAACAAACTGATGACGAACCATAGCCTCATAATCTAAATAAACAGGAGGTCGCTCAATATCATACTCTTGTATGGGTATATCAAGAAAATTAGCTAAACGGGTTGCATAGATTCCACTAAAGAAATCTCCATTAATTCTATTATTATGCAACCTACGTGCACCAATGGCTCCCAAATTATAATGTTTATCTCCTAATACAGCACTCTTGAGAACACTGAGGTCAGGGACACACATATGACATGCTTCATCTTTACCATTTATGCACCTGCCTATGAAGAGAGCAAAATAATGTATAGAAGGAAAATGAATGCTCCCTATGGTAGCTTGTGTTATATCTCTAGACTCCCCCACAGTTATATTGGCAAGAAAATCTCTAAACTCAGATTTGTGAGGCTCACTAGTGCTACCCCATTGTGGAAGTTTGCAAGCAGTATTAAAATCCTCTAAGTCCATAGTATCAGAATTTTCATAAAGATCAAATAGGACAGTTTGAGAATTGCGGGATGATGAAAATTCAAACCTTCTCACAAAGGAATCCGTGAGATAGTGGTACTGGTGGCACTTATCTGCCTCGAAGCTCCCAAGATCAGCATTATGCACATATGCGTTAAATTCTTCCCTGATTCCTGCTCGATCCATAAAGTCCTCTGAAGGGCATTCACAAGCCCACACTTGAGCTTCCCTTGGTGGTTCATCGTCCGCATCGTGTATTGCAAGCCTGGGTCCTTGCTTCCTTGCAGGACCACCTTGGCACATTTTCCTAAACATATTTCTTCCTCTGAAAAGTTTAGTAACTCAAAATAAAAGTGAACCAAACTCAACAAAATTGATAGCAACTACTCCTACAAGTGCCTAGAGACTATATCATGCATTAGAACCACTTGGGACCAAATAAATTTGACATGCAAGCTCAAGAACAGGGTCACCTAAGCAGCAACAATTTGCAATGAATAAAGCACTAGAACAAAAACTAATTGGACCATTGGAGGAGTCACATACCGAAGATCAATCCCCCAAAGCAGTTTTGTGAGTGCAGCTTTGAGCAAGGAGATCGAGAATCGCAACAAAATGAGCTAGAACTCATGCTTGAGCTGGTTGGTGATTTTTTTGTGAGGAAGAAGGAGTGTGTGGTGGCTGGAATAAGTGGAGGGGAGCCACCATGGGCCCACGAGGCAGGGGGGCGCGCCCAGGGGGTGGGCGCGCCCTGGACCCTCGTGGCCAGGTGCCAGCTCCCCCTGATGTGTTCTCAGTGCCAAATATTCTCAAATATTCCAGAAAAAATCTTATTTCCATTTCGGGGCATTTGGAGAACATTTATTTTCGGGGTATTTTTTATTGCACGGATAACTCAGAAAACAGACAGAAAATACTATTTTTGCTTTATTTAATCTAAATAACAGAAACTAAAAGGTGGGTACAGAAGGTTGTGCTTTCTAACTTCATCCATCTCATGCTCATCAAAAGGAATCCACTAACAAGGTTGATCAAGTCTTGTTAACAAACTCATTCCGAATAACATGGAACCGGAGAATTTTCGAATAGCACTAGGTTACCTCAATGGGGATATGCACGTCCCCAATAATAAGAATATCATATGTCTTTTTGACAGTAGGAAGAGGAAATTCAAAACCTCCAATAGTAATCGATGAAATTTTTCCAATAGAGTTTATACTATGAACTTGAGGTTGTTTCCTCGGAAAGTGTACCATATGCTCATTGCCATTAACATGAAAAGTGACATTGCCTTTGTTGCAATCAATAACAGCCGCTGCAGTATTCAAAAATGGTCTTCCAAGAATAATAGACATACTATCATCTTCGGGAATATGAAGAACAACAGGCACATCCTCACAAATAGTAACCTTTGCAACCACAACAGGCACATCCTCACAAATACCGACAGGTATAGCAGTTGATTTATCAGCCATTTGCAAAGATATTTCAGTAGGTGTCAACTTATTCAAATCAAGTCTACGATATAAAGAGAGAGGCATAACACTAACACCGGCTTCAAGATCACATAAAGCAGTTCTAATATAATTTCTTTTAATGGAGCAAGGTATAGTGGGTACTCCTGGATCTCCTAGTTTCTTAGGTATTCCACCCTTAAAAGTATAATTAGCAAGCATGGTGGAAATTTCAGCTTCCGGTATCTTTCTCTTATTAGTAACAATTTCTTTCATGCACTTAGCATAAGGATTCATTTTGAGCATATTTGTTAATCGCATACGCAAGAAGATAGGTCTAATCATTTCAGCAAAGCGCTCAAAATCCTCATCATCCTTTTCTCTTGGATGGTTTAGGAGGAAAGGGCATGGGTTTCTGAACCCATGGCTCTCTTTCTTTACCGTGCTTCCTAGCAACAAAGTCTCTCTAATCATAACTTTGATTCTTTGATTGTGGGTTATCAAGATCAACAACAGGTTCAATTTCTACATCATTATCATTACTAGGTTGAGCATCAACATGAACATCATCATTAACATTATCACTAGGTACATGTTCATTACCAGATTGTGTTTCAGCATCAGAAATAGAAATATCGTTTGGATTCTCAGGTGTGTCTATAGCAGGTTCACTAGAAGCATGCAAAGTCCTATCATTTTTCTTTTTCTTCCTCTTAGAAGGACTAGGTTCATCAACATTATTTCTCTGGGAATCCTGCTCAATTCACTTAGGGTGGCCCTCAGGATACAAAGTTCCTGAGTCACTTTACCCCCTCTAGTTGCAACTCTAACAACAAAATCATTATTCTTACTATTTAATTCATTGAGCAAGTCATTCTGAGCTTTAAGTACTTGTTCTACTTGAGTGGTAACCATAGAAGCATGTTTACTAATGAGTTTAAGTTCACCCTTAACTCTAGACATATAATCACCCAAGTGTTCAATCATATAAGCATTGCGTTTCAGTTGTCTACCAAAATAAGCATTAAAATCTTCTTGCTTAACCATAAAGTTATCAAATTCCAAACATTGGCTAGCAAACTTAGCAGGAGCGATTTCAGCTTGAGAATTTACCTTTACTAACTGTGTCGGGTTATCAAGACAGTGTGTTTCTTCAATAGGTGATGAATTAAGACCATGTATTTCTTCAATAGGAGGTAAATTCATAACATCTTCAGCTTTTATACCTTTTTCTTTCATAGATTTCTTTGCCTCTTGCATATCTTCGGGACTGAGAAATAGAATACCCCTTTTCTTCGGAGTTGGCTTAGGAGTTGGTTCAGGAAGTGTCCAATTGTTTCCATTAGTCAACATATTATTCAATAGAATTTCAGCTTGATCAACAGTTCTTTCCCTGGAAACACAACCAGCACAACAATCCAGGTGGTCTCTGGAAGAATCGGTTAGTCCATTATAAAAGATATCAAGTATTTAATTTTTCTTAAGGGGATGATCAGGCAAAGCATTAAGTAATTGGAGAAGCCTCCCCCAAGCTTGTTGGAGAATCTCTTCTTCAATTTGCACAAAATTATATATTTCCCTTAAAGCAGCTTGTTTCTTATGAGCAGGGAAATATTTAGCAGAGAAGTAATAAATCATATCCTGGGGACTACGCACACAACCATGATCAAGAGAATTAAGCCATATCTTAGCATCACCCTTTAATGAGGACGGAAATAAGTTAAGGATATAATAGTAGCGAGTTTTCTCATCATTAGTGAACAGGGTGGCTATATCATTTAATTTAGTAAGATGTGCCAGAACAATTTCAGATTCATAGCCATAAAAAGGATCAGATTCAACCAAAGTAATTATATCAGGTTCAACAGAGAATTCATAATCCTTATCAGTAACAAAGATAGGTTAAGTAGCATAAGCAGGGTCATATTTCATTCTAGCATTCAGAGATTTTTCTTTCAGCTTAGCTAATAATTTCTTAAGATCACTTCTATCATTGCAAGAAAGAAACTCTCTAGCAGTTTCTTCATCCATAATATAACCCTCAGGCACAACAGGCAATTCATATCTAGGGGAGAATCTTCATCATCACTTTCATCAGTATTATCAGTTTCAATAATTTCATTCTCTCTAGCCCTAGCAAGTTGTTCATCAAGAAATTCACCAAGTGGCACAGTAGTATCAAGCATGGAAGTAGTTTCATCATAAGTATCATGCATAGTAGAAGTGGCATCATCAATAACATGCGACATATCAGAATTAATAGCAGAAGCAAGTTTAGGTGTCGCAAGTTTACTCAAAACAGAAGGTGAACCAAGTGCAGAGCTAGATGGCAGTTCCTTACCTCCCCTCTTAGTTGAGGGATAAATTTTGGTTTTCTCGTCTTTCAACTTCTTCATAGTGATCAGCAGATATAAATCCCAAGTGACTCAAAGAATAGAGCTATGCTCCCCGGCAACGGCGCCAGAAAATAGTCTTGATAACCCACAAGTATGGGGGATCGCAACAGTTTTTTAGGGTAGAGTATTCAACCCAAATTTATTGATTCGACACAAGGGGAGCCAAAGAATATTCTCAAGTATTAGCAGTTGAGTTGTCAATTCAACCACACCTGGATAACTTAATATCTGCAGCAAAGTAGTATGGAAGTAACGGTAACGGTGGCAAAAGTAAGATTAGCAGTTTTGTAGTGATTATAATAGTAGCAACGGAAAAGTAAATAAGCGAGGAACAATATGTGAAAAGCTCATAGGCATTGGATCGGTGATGGAGAACTATGCCGGATGCGATTATTCACGTAATAGTTATAACATAGGGTGACACAGAACTAGCTCCAATTCATCAATGTAATGTAGGCATGTATTCCGAATATAGTCATACGTGCTTATGGAAAAGAACTGGCATGACATCTTTTGTCCTACCCTCCCGTGGTAGCGGGGTCCTATTGGAAACTAAGGGATATTAAGGCCTCCTTTTAATAGAGTATCGGACCAAAGCATTAACACATAGTGAATACATGAAGTCCTCAAACTACGGTCATCACCGGGAGTGGTCCCGATTATTGTCACTTCGGGGTTGCCGGATCGTAACACATAGTAGGTGACTATAGACTTGCAAGATAGGATCAAGAACTCACATATATTCATGAAAACATAATAGGTTCAAATCTGAAATCATGGCACTCGGGCCCTAGTGACAAGCATTAAGCATAGCAACATCAATCTCAGAACATAGTGGATACTAGGGATCAAACCCTAACAAAACTAACTCGATTACATGATAAATCTCATCCAACCCATGACCGTCCAGCAAGCCTACGATGGAATTACTCACGCACGGCAGTGAGCATCATGAAATTGGTGATGGAGGAAGGTTGATGATGACGATGGCGACGGATTCCATGAGAGATTAGGGCTTGGCGGTGGCTCCGTATCTTAAAACGCGATGCATCCTTCTCTCTGAATTTTTTCTCCCCGAACACGAATATATAGAGTTGGAGTTGAGGTCGGTGGAGCTCCAGGGGGCCCACGAGGCAGGGGGCGCGCCGAGGGGGGTAGGCGCGCCTTCCACCCTCATGGACAGGGTGTGGGCCCCCTGGCCTTGATTCTTTCGCCAGTATTTTTTATTAATTATAAAATAATTCTCCGTTGATTTTCAGGACATTCCGAGAACTTTTATTTCTGCACAAAAATAACACCATGGCAATTCTGCTGAAAACAGCGTCAGTCCAGGTTAGTTCCATTCAAATCATGCAAGTTAGAGTCCAAAACAAGGGCAAAAGTGTTTGGAAAAGTAGATACAACATAGACGTATCAGCCCACTTCAAAAATTGACCCCTGGTGGTTGCGCAGGACAAGGCAGAACAACTTTCTCCACAGTTCGAAATGGGCCTCAATGCCCAGAAACAGTTCGCACAACGCGACGTAGCCCGCAATGTGCAAAATAGAGGTCGGAGTAAAGTTGTGGAGCTGAAGGCCATAGTATTCCAGAAGCCCTCGGAGGAACGGATGGATTGCAAACCCGACGCCCCTTAGCAGATAAGGGACGAAACAAACTCGTTCCCCCCATATGGATTGGGAAAGTCCTCCGCCTGGGTCTCACCGTTGAGGGAAGCTTGCCCTACTCGAACAGGGACCATGTCTGCAGGGGGAAGGAATCCATGTGTTTGCAGCTTCTTTAATTGGCTGTAGGCCACTGGGCACCTCTCCCACTCGCCTCTCTCTGAGTCGAAGGAGGAACTAGGAATGCTGGCCATGTTGTAGTGGCTTCTCCTAGTAGTCTTTGGGGATTTTCTCCGCGATATGTTGAATGGATCCAAGATCGGATCTCTTTAAGTAAGCTCTCTTCCTGGCCTAAACGGGGTGTTATTTGCAAAAATACCCTGACCCCCCGCATTCACTCGACGCGTGGAAGACGAGGTTATTGAACGCGCAGAAGCCGAGGGGACATTGAATCTACGGCCGAATACACTACTTGGAAATCATTAAAGGAGGAACCCGCCTTGCAATGCCGAATACAATTTGTGTGCCGGACACCACGTTATTGAAGACTGGTTCGGGGGCTACTGAGGGAGTCCTGGACTAAGGGGCCCTCGGGCATCTGGCCTGTTATCCATGGGCCGGACTGATGGGCTGTAAAGACATGAAGGCCGAAGACTGTACCCGTGTCCGGATTGGACTCTCCTTGGTGTGGAAGGCAAGCTTGGCGACCAACGATGAAGATTCCTTCTTATGTAACCGACTCTATGTAACCCTAGATCCCCTCGGTGTCTATATAAACCGGAGGGGTTAGTTCGGAAAGGATATACTCATTACCATAGTCATACAGGCTAGACTTCTAGGGTTTAGCCATTATGATCTTGTGGTAGATCAACTCTTGTAATACTCATATTCATCAAGATCAATCAAGCAGGAAGTAGGGTATTACCTCCATAGAGAGGGCCCGAACCTGGGTAAACATCGTGTCCCCTGTCTCCTGTAACCATCGATCCTAGACGCACAGTTCGGGACCCCCTACCCATGATCCGCCGGTTTTGACATCGACACACACATACAAGTATTTACAATGTATGAGAATCCACAATTAACTAATTTACTCCTCATCACGACATACTAGAGATCACAAGTCACTACAGAAGAACAGCCGATCATGTCTTTATTATATCATATTTATGTAATCGGGCCATCAATGGATCCATCAAACTCGTAGTCAGTCTGCAACATTAAAAATAGAAAAAAAATGTTCAGTAGAAGGTTGTCACAAGAATCTTGAGAATGATTGGAATTCAGTAGTAGAGAACAGACACTACAAAAAAATACACTTCCGTGATGATACGTGTTTGTCACAGTCGGTAGCGTTTTTTGTCATGCATGTACATCCATGACAAATTTATGACAGAATCAAGATAGTCATACCCGTGCTGTCGTAGAAGTGTTCCATGACATTACCAAAATTATCATCACGGAAGTGTCCACTTCCATGACGATAAATCGCGCGTCATAGAAGTGCTTTCGTCAAGGGTGACCGACACATGGCATCCACCGTAACGGAACGCCGTTAAGCTATCGGGTCAGTTTTTGGATCCGATAACCCGTTAACAGCCCCGACCAATGGGGATTTTGCACGTGTAAAATCATCATTGGCTGGAGGAAACACGTGTCGGCTCATCGCTGGGACAGATGTCATCCACTCATTGGACAGAAGGCGCCTATGATACGTCGACACGTGGCACGGCCCAACAGAGGCCCATTCCTGTGAAAAGGCCGGCCCGTTTGACTTGGTCAAAAGGTGGCGGGCCGGCCCATGGAAAGCCTGTTAACGGCCTATTCGCATATAGCCCATTTATAGCCCGCTAACCCAAGGCCCGTTACGCCCTATTTGAATTAGGCCCAGTAGTGTCATCTGGGCCATCCAATATGATTCCAGCCCGTTTTCACTTCTGGCCCATGTATGGCCCATGACGTCTTTCGGCCCATATGAGGCCCTATGTAACTCTTGGCCTATTAATGGCCCGTGGTGAAACTGGCCCGTAATGAACAGTGGATCACTTTACACCCATTAACGGCCCGTGGTGAAACTGGCCCGTAAAGAATAGTGTATCACTTAATACCCATTAACGGCCCGTTATTCCGTTGGGCCGTTTCCCGCCCATGTTATCTTTCGGCCTTCTCAGAGCCCATTTATTCTTGGGCTATTTTCCAGCATTCATTTACGTACGGCCCGTTACTGTCATTTTCTGCTTGTGGGCCAAATTCAGCCCGTGGTTACAGTCGGCCCGTTTGTGGTCCGTTAATACGTTGGGCCATTTTCATAGCGTCATCAAATACGGCCTGTTAAGGATGGCCCGTTATGGTCGGCCCATGAACGGACGATTCCAACTCTAGCCCGTTTACGGCCAGAATGCGGTCTGTTTGGCCCATGTTTGGCCAATCGATCATACGGCCCGTATAAGGCCCATTGATGATATGGCCCATAGAAGGCCCATTGTTACTACGGCCCGTAGAAGGCCCACTGTTTCTATGGCCCGTAGAAGGCCCACTGTTTCTACGGCCCATAGAAGGCCCACTGTTTCTACGGCCCGTAGAAGGCCCACTGTTTCTACGGCCCGTAGAAGGCCCACTGTTTCTACGGCCCGTAGGAGGCCCAGTGTCACTAAAGTAAATATTAGCCCATGGTTATTGTGGCCTAGTTTTAAAAAATAGGTTATTGCAGCCACTAGCAAACCACAGAAAAAGAACTGCACTGACTACAAGCAAACAAATAAACAAGGCAACAAGGAAATAAATAAGCAAGCAACTTACACTAGGCTATCACGGCTATTACACATATTACATCCACTGGGCATCAAAGTTCGCCACCAGTGCAAATATAGGGAACACAGCAGCATATAAACGCCGCAGCAAAACAAGTCCAGAACTGAAACCACTTCAGAAGAGCTCAAGAAACAATACCCTGGGTACCCATAATGCTGGCAAGATACTTAGCAAGCTTATTAATTCTCTTGTTTGGCGCTTACGTCCTCCAGCGCTTGCTGTTGCACCAGAAAGTATGCATCCGAATTCTGCAGGGACTTCCTCAGTCCTTCGGCTTCCTGTCGCATAACATCTGATCGATGTCTTTCAACTTGAAGTTGAGACTCAAGAAGCCGAACTGATTCAGGCAACGAGTTCGAAGAGCTGGTGCCAGCAGTGGTAGCCAGTAACTCGAACACTACATCAAGACAGGACTTTGGGGTTGTCTCAGTGTCTTCAATATAGTTTTTATCAGCTTTCTTGGAGACCAACAGGGATGTCTCACTATCTTGAACCTTATCTGCATTACTTCCTTTACCATTGCATAACAGGGTACTCTTCTCCAATATTTTATCCGCGCTCTAAAAGAGAAACAAACAAACACATCTCAGGTTTACAATGTGGTATATGAAACTCATTTTGGTAAACCAGTTCAGTAGTAAGGTGGACAGGATAACAGCATGAAACAAACATATATCTATGTAGTATGGTCACTGTATGGTCTATATCATTCTAGTTTATGTTGGCAAATCAAGATAGATACAGTTCGAATCATATCTATTTAAGACAAAGCAGCATAGACAGAATATAAGTGTGGGAAACTACACCGCAATAATAACACTTGTAATGTGCATGGCATGAGAACATAACTGTTTATTCAATTGAAACTGAAATAAACATAGAGCAAGTTACAACAAAAAATAGCCAAACACGTTGAAGAAACAGGTTTAAAACATACCTGTTGCGCCATTGGAGTTTCAATTGCATCCTTCAAATTTGAAATTAGTTGGTATCAGACAATACAGTGATGCAAGAGCAAAGTAGTATGAACCACAGCTACGGAACCTGACCTGAGAACAATTATTCTTCTGCTTTAAGCGTTTACTTCGGGTTCAGAGTGGTGGTCCTCGTGATTTGGGCACTGCAGTTGCCTTACTAATTGCTCGTGTTTGGGTGCTCTGTGGTGGAGACGGTGTTGTGTCAACGGGAACTGGGTGTCTATCTGCTAGGGTTGGGGTTAGAAGGGGTGTAGCTGGTTCTCTGTCCAACTGGGTAGGGGTACAATCTGCATGAGTGTGGGTTATGTGTGGTGGGGCTGGTTCTTGGGCAAGTACAACCGTGGTTCTATCTGCATCGACAGGTAGCACGATCTTTTCTGAAGACCGTTTTTTTACTCCTACAGATACTGCCATCACTCCCTCCAATTGAAATGGCTTATAAACAAGAAAAGTAATTGAACGTACATACATTGTAAGATAGACAGGTGCAATGGATAGTAGGGAAGAAAACAGGGCATGAAATAATTCACATTTATGTTGTCTAAGCAAACATAATAGCAGGACATAATTTCACATATATGATGGTTAATTAAACAGGATAGCATGACACAATTTCACATGTATGATGGCTAACTAAACAAGATAGAATGACATACTTCAAAATATGATGACTATGTAAACAGGATGACATGATATAACTATACGATGTGTCTATTAAAGTGGTTGGCATGCCATAAATCACAAACATGTCGTCGATGGAAACATGATGGCATGATATAATTCACGGATAGAATGAAATAATTTAAAATATGATGACTATGTAAACAGGATGAGATGATATAACTATATTATGTCTTTAGAAAATGGGTTGGCATGCCATAATTCAGATACATACTGTCTATGTAAACATCATGGCATGACATAATTCAAATACATGATTTATATACTAAGGAAGTGAGCAGAGGGCAATCGCATATATGATGTGTCAACTAAGGAGATGGCATTCAATATTGTGTATATGATGTAAAAACTAAGCATTGCAATACAACATATGCATTATATGAGTAATATAACCCTACCAAGTTTGAGCATACACCTCAGGGGGATAATAGGACTAGTCATCTGCCGCTGAATCCTCCTCTGAAGAGCTATCTGTAACCAGCAAGATATCTGCTTCAGCAGATAGCATTGTCTGCTCTGAAGACCTTGTTTTCACTCCAGATTTCTCCATCACCAATTCAAATGGCTGATGCACAGGAAGAGTAGTTGAATATACAAACATTGTCGACAAAAGCAATGAGAAATACAAAAAAAGGACGGCATGATATAATTCACATATATGACGCTTGCCTAAACAGCATGGCATTGCATAAGTCACATACATAATGCCTTGCAACAAGATAACGTTGCATAATTCACATATATGGTAATTAGACACTAAACAGGTGGCATTCACACAAAGCATGTCTAAACTAAGCAAATGACATAGCAATGCAAGATACCATACACACGATATGAGCAACATAACCCTGCCAAGTTAGGGCATGCACCTCAGGGGGATATATGACTCGTCATCTGTCTCTGAATCCTCCTCTGAGGAGCTATCGGTAACTAGCAAGACATGCGCTTCGTCAGATAGCATTATCTGCTCTGAAGACCTTGTTTCCACTCCAGATTTTTCCATGACCATGCCGAATGGCTGATGCACAGGAAGAATAATTGAATGTACTAAAATTGTTGACTTAACACGTAATAAAAAAATGATGGCATGATACAATTCACATATAAGATGACTGGCTAACCAGGGTGGCAATTTAAAATTCACATATATGATGCCTGGCTAGACAAGATGGCATTGCATGATTCACATATACGATAAAGAAACTAAACAGATGGCATTGACACAAAGCATGTCTAAACTAAGCAGATGACATCTTTGATGTATACAGTAAGCAATGCAAGGCACCATATGCATGATATTACCAACATCAGCATGCCAAGTTAGAGCGAAGACCTCATGGGGTAAATATGAGTGGTCTTCTCCTTCTGAATCCTCCTCAAAACAGTTGTCTTCCTCTTGATTACGATCCAAAATGGGTGGAGGGGGGCTGCCTTTGCGCCCACCATGGAACGACGTCTGCATGAAATTTTATTGCCACGCAAGGCTCGTCTCTTTTGCTCTACATGATCAGTTCCATTGTGTACAATAACTGGCATGCATAGGAATAAAACAAAGTGAGATTATGTAAGGAGTGCATGCACAAATCCAGAGTGATGGTAGCAAACTATGGATAGACCCAAAACCAATGATAGCTGGCAGATAATAGCTTTAGCTAAAACATACAGATAATGGCTCCTTTAATGTTTGTTTGCACCCAACATGAAACTCATAGTAGACACCGGAGATTAACCAGATAGTAGACAGATAGTATTGATTGCTACCCCAATATGTACCCCACAACCATTTAAAAACTCAAGTTTCAGCATTAGTTTGGACCTGACACGGAGTCTAATAGGTGAACACGACGATAATGTAGCATGTCATCATATTAAGTGACGCATAACGTAAGGAGACACGGAAGAGTGCGACCTCTCTTGCGGACCCGTGTAGTCCTTAGGGTCATCTGCTCAGTTGATGATGGTAATGCAGTTGCCGTGGCTACCGACGGCGGGGAAGAAGATCTGAGGCGGCGAAAGACAGTCTGGAGAGCGGATCCCTGTTGTGGTGAACCATTCCTCAACCTCCACCCCACTGAGCCGCCAGCCACCACCGGCCAAACAGCAGCCCCCCGCCGCCCGCGGCCGGCGGTGCGCCGCCCCCGCCCGCCCCGAAAACACTCCCCACCGCTGATCCGCCGCCGCCCCGGCCATCCCTATAGGCCCCCCGTGCCGAGCTTTTTCTCCGGTGATCCCCACGCCACCGCCCCGCCAACGCCCCGCCACCGCCAGCGACCACCACCCCCATCCTGAAACCTAAGATAGATAGTGGGGTACCTCTCCGGCGAGCCCCCTCCCCGCTGCGCCTGGTTCTTCCTTCACCCCGGCGAGCCCCCCCACCCCCTGAAAATCGACAGACCCAAAAGTCGATTCAGTCGACTGAAGTGTAGCTAAATCGGAGCAGCATCGCAAGCAAGAGCAAGAGCAAGAGTAGCAGCATGAGCAAGAGCAGTAGCAAGAGCAGACCAGGCAGGGGACCGAGAGCAAGAGCAGAGCAGCAGCGCGAGCGAGAGCTAAAGCAGCAGCAGCTCCTACTGATGTGGACGTCGCCGCCGAGGGAGCGACGCCGTGGAGGAAGAGGCCGGCGACGCCGCCGTGGATGGAGCCGCACCGTGTCGGCTCGGGACCGAGCGCCGGCAGCACCGTGAGATCGAGTCAAGAAGAAAATGCGGCGATTAGTGTACAACCTCTTTGGTGGCGCCGATTCGGCCGCAGCTTCATCCGAGGAAACGGTGATGATGATGCTCTTCCGGTGGTGCAGGTGAAAACGGCAGTGTGGGAATGGAGGTGGCGCGAAAGACGAGGGGAACACCGGGGCAGCTCCTTGGAGGTGGAGGACGGGGTGGCTGAACCGGCGGGACGATGAGATCGACGACGGATCCTCATCCGGTACGGTGGATGAGGGACGTCGAGGTGTTGTTGTGGACGACATCGTCGGGGAAGAGGCTCTGGCTGGGTGGCGGACAGAGCAGGGTGTGGGGTTTCGTCGCGGGTTTTCACGGCCTCGGTGTATGAATGGGTGGGCGGATGGGATGGCAGTGGGGAACCATGGCTTAGAGACGCGCTTGTCCGAAATGTGGGGTAAGTTACGAAAGTACCCCCACCGATTTGAGGCGGTTCTTTCGTTTCAGGGGTAGCACGGGCATTTCGCGTGTCAGGATTTCACAGGAGGTGGGAGTTTTCGCGCGCGTTGTAATTTTGGAATAGCAAGGCGTGGGTTGTGATGGAGGGAGTTGTCGGAGCACAACAAGACAAAGATATATCTTAAATATTTCGGGCTAACAAGGCGCGGGTTGAAGAGGCGGGAGTTTCGCAACACGATAGGCAGAGACGCTAGCTTGAATTTTAGGCATAACAAGGCGCGGCTTGAAATTTCGGAAGAACAAGCTTAACGTGTACCCAAAAAAAAGACAATTTGCACCTCAACACGCACAACACACACACAAACACCATTTAGACTAGAGTAAGGTACACGTGCATTGCACGCATGAGATTTGGCAGCCAAATTATGAATAAATACCACATTATAGCAAGCAAGCTTTGAGTCATATATGCATGATGTAGATGTTCGTTTAATTCTTATAGTCCATTTCATTCAAAATCTATTTTAAGAAAGCTAATCTATTTTAAGATTCATGGAATTGTGCGTCGTAAGACATAAAGTAAAAACAAATAATGGCAAATCATGTAGAAAAACATTTGGGCAATTCTGATACGGAAGATTCTAGAACAAATATGAAGTGCTTGTGTTTTGATGTTTGTGGATTATGCTTAAGTTCAACCATGGAGTCTTCTAGATTATACATGTGGCGAAATCTGGTGGAATCTAGATGATATCCAACGGCCAGTAGTGCTCAAATTTACCATCTTTGGACCATCGGATTCACCTCATCCAACGACCATCTTTCAAAGTTAAAGTTACCCGCACACAATATAAAAAAATATAAAATATAATATATATATATAGGGGTATAGATATAGATATGTGATGCGAAAGCTGCCCATCATCTCCAATTAGAATAGTGTGTCCATGCACGGATGCGACGTGGCCAAATAATGTCTGCCATCGGTATCTCAAATTCAAATCAGTCTGACCTTGTTCAATGTGTATACATTACAACATGCTCGTTTCCAAACCACGCCGCGCAGATCTCCGTTATATTCATGCATGCATGGGTTTCAAACATCAGGATCTCTTATTCAAATATTTGAATTCAACTTTACATTGATTATGACCTCACCTATTCTTTTACACCCACACAGTAGTCTTCTCTTTATACTTGTACCACTAACTTTCTCTCGTGCATGCATGCACACACGCTACCAGTCGGCATTATTGTAACGCCCACGATGCGGCTATATCTCCCACGTGTCGAGGCACGACTTAGAGGCATAACCGCATAGTGGTTTTGTCGCAAGAAGGGTCATCTTCACACAATCCCATGTAATGAACAAGAATGGTATAAAGAGTTCGCTTACAATCGCCACTTCACACAATACATAAATATCATCATACATCATCCTAATACAAACATATAGACCGACTACGGTCAAAATCCAGATGAAAATAAGACAACCCCAAATGCTAGATCCCCGATCGTCCCAACTGGGCTCCACTACTGATCATCAGGAAAAGACAAATAGTAACGACCACGTTCCTCGTCGAACTCCCACTTGAGGTCGATCCCATCATCTGTACTGGCATCGTCGGCACCTGCAACTGTTTGAGAGATGGCATTCAATTCGCCCTTCTCATTGAGAGAGAAAAACCGAATGGTTTCATCACGAGCGGCAAAAATAATCACATCCTCAGACGAGTGTGTCAATTGAATTTCCCTGGCGGCACAATCAAGTTGAGCCTTGTGCTTAGAAAGCCAGTCCATCCCGAGAATTAGATCAATATCCGAGTCACCAAGAACAATTGGAGAAGACTGAAATTTATAGTCGCCCATCTTGATGGAAACATCCAGGACACAATTATTAGAAGTCATTTGTTTGCCCGGAGACACAATCTTCAACGGGATAGGGATCTTATCCGTCACAAATTCATGCTTGGCAACAAAAGGTCTTGAAATGAAAGAAAGAGATGCACCCGTATCAAAAAGAACTTTTGCAGGACCAGAAGATATGATGGCAAGCATGTAAACATAGCAAGTTCCGTTATCAGGTTTCAGACTTAGCAGAAAACAGAGCATGGCAGAAATAATAATATGTAGGCCTCTTTGTGAGCTTGATGCACTCACTACAGAGCAATGCATGACAAACCAAGCATACCTGCAGCAAGATGGCATGTTTATGAAGCTAACCATGGCAAGAACAATAGCATAGCATGAATGGATCAACTACAATAAGCTTGGCAAAATTGCATATCATGTTAAGAATCTGCCAGAAATATTTTATAGCAAAAGTAGAGCAAGATTGAGTCATGCTATGGCACTCCATAATTGCAAACAATTGCAGGAATGGGTCAATTACAACAATATCTACAAAACATCCTTAATGAATATCACCAAAATATGCATGGATCTCTCTGTAGCATCAAGTTTACATGGCAATAAAATTACAGCAGATGAGGACTTAGAGAAATCACTGTCCCTGAAATCAGAAATATTACGGGACCTACTTTGCATGCTTGTGCTAGTCACCACAGAGATCACAAAAACACATGGACTACACCACTGGAAAGATGGCATGGCATACTTCAAATCACATGTAGAGCTCATGCTCAAAATATGCACAGATTAAATGATACAAAAATGACAAATCTCCAAGTTCTGATAAGAACTAGAGAAAAACAGCAACTAGCCCTCTTCCAACGAAGATTTAGGCATCAAGATGACCTCTAATGAACATGGTGCAATTGAACAAAATGAAGAGCATCACGAGGCGAACAATTTGACATATTATACGCGCGAATCAGAGCTACATGCAAGAAGTTATAGCATCGGGAACTGAGGCACATGCTGATGAATTACCAGGACTTCGAGAAAAAAGGAGGGGCGAAGAGAAGTCAACGCGTACGGGCACGGGCGATCTGGATCGAGGCTCGGGCTCCCGAGGTCGCTCGCCGGCGACGGGTGAGGCGAGGGAGGCCGCGGCGGCCAGAGGAAAGGCGCGGGGCGACGCCGGCGGGCACGGGTGGCGGGCCGCGGGTGGCCGGAGGAGAGGCGCCGGCGGTGGAGCTCCGGGGAGGCGGCGGACCGGCGACGGCAGCAACGGCGGCCGGCGGCGAGGCGCGAGGCGGTGGGCCGCGGGGGCCGGGGACGGGCCTGCGGGCCGGCGGCGGGGCGAGGCCGGAGGCGGGCCACGTGGCGCGCGGCGAGTCGTTCGCCGGCGCAGGCGGACGTGTCCGGCGGCGCGAGGTGGAGGACGCTGGGGTTCGACTGCGATTCCGTTTTTCGGGATGCACACATATAAATAGGTAGAGGGAGCTAGGAGGCTCCAAATGAGGTGCGGTTTTCGCCCACACGATCATGATCGAACGACCTAGAGCATGGAAGAGAGTTTGGTGGGTTTTGGGATGGTTTTAGAGGGGTTTTTGCTGGACACTCAAATGGACTTTGCGGATGCCCGGTTAACCGTTGGGGTACCAAACGACCTCCGAATGGAACGAAACTTGACCGGTAGTCTCCGGGTGGTATATTAAGGCCACTTGACAAGCCTCGGTCCATTCCGAGAAAGTTTGAAACACGCACACGAAAGAAAACAAGAGGGGTGCACCGGAGGAGATAGGAGCGCCGGATTGGAAATCGGACAACGGGGAAAATGCTCGGATGCATGAGACGAACACATATGCGAATACAATGCACATGATGACATGATATGAAAATGCATGACATGACAAAATACAAAACGAAAGACAAAACCCAACAACGGAGGGAAAAACATAACACATAGCCGGAAATGGCAAGAGTCGGAGTTACAAATATGGCAAGTTACATGCGGGGTGTTACAACACTCCACCACTACGAGAGGATCTCGTCCCGAGATCTAGGACTGAAAGAACTCCGGATATTCGGAACGGAGATGGTCCACATGTTCCCAGGTGGCTTCCCGGTCGGAATGGTGCGACCACTTCACTTTGAGGAATTTGATTGACTTGTTGCGAGTCTTGCGCTCAGTTTCTTCAAGAATAGCAACGTGGTGCTCATGATAAGACAAATCTTCTTGGAGGTCAATCTCTTCGAAGTTGATAGTGCGCTCAGGCGTCTTGAAGCACTTGCGGAGCTGTGACACGTGGAACACACCGTCCATGTTCGCGAAGTTGGAAGGAAGCTCAAGTTGATAGGCGAGGTCGCCTCTTTTGCCAATGATCTCGAAAGGACCCACATATCTAGGGGCAAGCTTCCCTTTGATACCGAAGCGACGAGTGCCCTTCATTGGAGAGACGCGGAGGTAGACATGGTCTCCGATCTCGAAAGCCAAATCACGATGCTTACTATCATACTAGCTCTTCTGACGCGATTGCGCGGCTTTGAGATTATCACGGATGACTTTACACATTTCTTCAGCTTCAGTGATTAAGTCATTGCCAAGAAGTTGGCGTTCACCAGTCTCTGACCAATTGAGAGGAGTACGGCACTTTCTGCCATAGAGAATCTCGAATGGGGCCTTGCCCGAACTCGCTTGGAAGCTGTTGTTGTAGGAGAATTCAGCATATGGAAGACAATCTTCCCATTTCATGCCAAAGGAAATGACACAAGCCCTGAGCATATCTTCAAGAATTTGATTGACTCGCTCGACTTGGCCAGTAGTTTGAGGGTGGAAAGCTGTGCTGAAGCGAATATTTGTGCCAATGGCCTTCTGGAAGGAGTCCCAGAACTTAGAGGTGAAGATGCTTCCACGATCAGAAGAAATCAATTGTGGAATGCTGTGCAAGGAGACAATTCTGGAGGTATAGAGCTCTGCCAGCTGGGCTGCTGTGATGGATTCTTTGATTGGAAGGAAATGAGCCACCTTAGAAAGCTTGTCAATGACAACGAAGATAGCATCATTTCCGCGCTTGGACTTGGGAAATCCAGTCACGAAGTCCATTTCGATATGATCAAACTTCCATTCCGGAATAGCAAGAGGTCGGAGGAGACCAGCTGGTCGTTGGTGTTCTGCTTTCACTCTTCGGCAGACATCACATTCATTCACGAATTGAGCAATTTCTCGCTTCATTCGAGTCCACCAATACGACTGCTTGAGGTCATGATACATCTTCGTACTTCCAGGATGAATGGAGAGGAGAGAATTGTGCGCCTCGTTCATTATGACTTTCCTTAGATCACCTTTAGGAACCACAATCCGGTCCTCGAAGAATAAAGTGTCCTTGTCATCAATGCGATAGCACTTGTATTTGGAAAGGCCCTTGTCGATACCACGTTTCACCTTCTTCACCATGGCATCAAGGAGTTGTGCCTCACGAATCTGATCTTCCAAAGTAGGAGAGACTATGAGGTTGGCAAGAAAGCCTTGAGGAACAACTTGGAGATTCAGCTTGCGGAAAGCTTCACAAAGATCCGGTTGGAATGGCTTGAGAATTAAGCTGTTGCAATAAGCCTTCCTGCTTAAAGCATATGCAATGACATTGGCCTTGCCTGGAGTATATTCAATACTCGGATTGTACTCTTGAATCATTTCGACCCATCGAGTCTGCCTGAGGTTGAGGTTGGGCTGAGTGAAGATATACTTGAGACTCTTGTGATCAGTGAAAATGTCCACTTGTCTTCCCAACAAGAGATGTCTCCACGTAATCAATGCATGGACAACTGCCGCCAACTCAAGATCGTGAGTGGGGTAGTTCTTCTCGTTGGGCTTCAACTGCCGAGAGGTATAGGCCATAACTTTCTTCTCTTGCATTAACACAGCACCGAGACCTTGGAGAGAAGCATCAAAGAAAACTTCATACGGCTTGGATTCATCAGGAGGAGTCAAGACAGGAGCTGTGACAAGTTTCTCTTTGAGAGTGTTGAAAGCAACGTCACACTCAGGAGACCAGACATATTACACATGCTTCTGTAGGAGGTTGGAAAGAGGTTTTGCAATCTTGGAGAAATTCCCAACGAATCTTCGGCAATAGCTTGCAAGACCAAGAAAACTTCGAAGCTGCTTGACATTTTGAGGAGGTTCCCAGTCCACAACTGCGGACACCTTCTCGGGGTTAACAGCGATGCCCTTGGCAGAGATGATGTGACCAAGAAAAAGGACTTCATCGAGCCAAAACTCACATTTGGAGAACTTCGCATAGAATTGATACTCTCTGAGCTTGTCGAGCACCAATCACAAAGTTTGGCATGATCCTGCTTATTCTTGGAGAAGACCAAGATATCATCGAGATACACCAGAACGAATTCATTGGTATAGGGGTTGAAGATGAAATTCATCATTCGAGAGAACACCGGAGGAGCATTGACAAGGCCGAAAGACACGACAGTATATTCATAAGAACCAAAGCTCGTTCTGAATGCTGTCTTGGGAATATCTTCTTCACGAATGCGAATCTGATGATAACCCATACGAAGGTCAAGCTTCGAGAATACTTTAGCCCCTTTGAGTTGCTCAAATAGCTCATTGATGTTGGGAAGTGGATACTTGTTCTTGATTGTCTTCTTGTTCAATGGACGGTAGTCGACACAAAGTCGGTCCGTGCCATCGTTCTTCTTGACAAAAAGAACACCACATCCCCATGGAGAAGAACTCGGTCTGATCAAACCCAGACGTTCTTGTTCATCGAGCTGTTTCTTCAATTCCTTCAGCTCGTTAGGTCCAAGCTTGTATGGACGCTTGCAAACGGGTTCAGTGCCAGGCTCCAGTTCGATAACGAACTCAACTGGCCGATGAGGAGGCATACCCGGAAGCTCTTCTGGAAAGACATCTTGATACTCACAAACAACTGGAATTTGAGAGATGGCATTCAATTCGCCCTTCTCATTGAGAGAGAAAAACCGAATGGTTTCATCACGAGCGGCAAAAATAATCACATCCTCAGACGAGTGTGTCAATTGAATTTCCCTGGCAGCACAATCAAGTTGAGCCTTGTGCTTAGAAAGCCAGTCCATCCCGAGAATTAGATCAATATCCGAGTCACCAAGAACAATTGGAGAAGACTGAAATTTATAGTCGCCCATCTTGATGGAAACATCCGGGACACAATTATTAGAAGTCATTTGTTTGCCCGGAGACACAATCTTCAACGGGATAGGGATCTTATCCGTCACAAATTCATGCTTGGCAACAAAAGGTCTTGAAATGAAAGAAAGAGATGCACCCGTATCAAAAAGAACTTTTGCAGGACCAGAAGATATGATGGCAAGCATGTAAACATAGCAAGTTTCGTTATCAGGTTTCAGACTTAGCAGAAAACAGAGCATGGCAGAAATAATAATATGTAGGCCTCTTTGTGAGCTTGATGCACTCACTACAGAGCAATGCATGACAAACCAAGCATACCTGCAGCAAGATGGCATGTTTATGAAGCTAACCATGGCAAGAACAATAGCATAGCATGTATGGATCAACTACAATAAGCTTGGCAAAATTGCATATCATGTTAAGAATCTGCCAGAAATATTTTATAGCAAAAGTAGAGCAAGATTGAGTCATGCTATGGCACTCCATAATTGCAAACAATTGCAGGAATGGGTCAATTACAACAATATCTACAAAACATCCTTACTGAACATCACCAAAATATGCATGGATCTCTCTGTAGCATCAAGTTTACATGGCAATAAAATTACAGCAGACGAGGACTTGAGAGAAATCACTAAGTCCCTGAAATCAGAAATATTATGGGACCTACTTTGCATGCTTGTGCTAGTCACCACAGAGATCACAAAAATACATGGACTACACCACTGGAAAGACAGCATGGCATACTTCAAATCACATGTAGAGCTCATGCTCAAAATATGCACAGATTAAATGATACAAAAATGACAAATCTCCAAGTTCTGATAAGAACCAAAGAATAACAGAAACTAGCCCTCTTCCAACGAAGATTTGGGCATCAAGATGACCTCGAATGAATATGGCGCAATTGAACAAAATGAAGAGCATCACAAGGCGAACAATTTGACATATTATACGCGCGAATCAGAGCTACAGGCAAGAAGTTATCGCATCGGGAACAGAGGCACATGCTGATGAATTACCAGGACTTCGAGAAAAAAGGAGGGGCGAAGAGAAGTCAACGCGTACGGGCACGGGCGATCTGGATCGAGGCTCGGGCTCCCGAGGTCGCTCGCCGGCGACGGGAGAGGCGAGGGAGGCCGCGGCGGCCGGAGGAAAGGCGCGGGGCGACGCCGGCGGGCACGGGCGGTGGGCCGCGGGCGGCCGGAGGAGAGGCGCCGGCGGTGGAGCTCCGGGGAGGCGGCGGACCGGCGACGGCAGCAGTGGCGGCCGGCGGCAAGGCGCGAGGCGGTGGGCCGCGGGGGCCGGCGGCGGGGCGAGGCCGGAGGCGGGCCACGTGGCGCGCTGCGATTCGTCCGCCGGCGTGGGCGGACGTGTCCGGCGCGGGCGGACGTTGTCCGGCGGCGCGAGGTGGAGGACGCTAGGGTTCGTCTGCGATTCCGTTTTTCGGGATGCACACATATAAATAGGTAGAGGGAGCTAGGAGGCTCCAAATGAGGTGCGGTTTTCGGCCACACGATCGTGATCGAACGACCTAGAGCATGGAAGAGAGTTTGGTGGGTTTTGGGCTGGTTTTAGAGGGGGTTTTTGCTGGACACTCAAATGGACTTTGCGGATGCCCGGTTAACCGTTGGAGTACCAAACGACCTCCGAATGGAACGAAACTTGACCGGTAGTCTCCGGGTGGTATATTAAGGCCACTTGACAAGCCTCGGTCCATTCCGAGAAAGTTTGACACACGCATACGAAAGAAAACAAGAGGGGTGCACCGGAGGAGATAGGAGCGCCGGATTGGAAAACGGACAACGGGGAAAATGCTCGGATGCATGAGACGAACACGTATGCGAATGCAATGCACATGATGACATGATATGAAAATGCATGACATGACAAAATACAAAACGAAAGAAAAAACCCGACAACGGAGGGAAAAACGTAACACATAGCCGGAAATGGCAAGAGTCGGAGTTACAAATATGGCAAGTTACATGCGGGGTGTTACAATTATCCATCGCACGCATACAATCTTTTTTTCTTCAGGTCGGTCTCCCATGAAGGCACACACCCACATACATCCCCCTCTCCATCATATTGGGCATTCTTTATCTCTCACGCGTGCATGCGCAACGATCGATGTTACTATATGTATGTGTGTATATAGCTAGGTCTTTCATAGTTTTCCACCCAAACCGATCAATCGATATATCCAGTGAGGTCTCACCCTCTTTCCCACGTCCACATCGATCAATCTATACCTCTCTATATAGGATTAACATATATAGCTAATACACCCACATTAACTACATACCCAACGTCCCCCTCTCATCATCCATGCCTTCCGCTTCATCTCTCAGACGCGTGCACAATGGCGAAGACGGGGGCCAGTAAGGGCCCTGCCCCCCTCCCCCCTAACATCACTATATATCGAGGCTAATATGAATGTGATCATTAGACAATTGCTGCTAAAAATGGTTTAAGTTCATGAATTGACCCTCCTCGTAAAGGATTAGCAATGCTTGGCCCCCTAGCTCATTTATTTTTCATGGCTCCGCCACTGCGTGCAACAGCGCACGTGTTCGCCCCCTCTCTCTAAATATCGATCTCGCACTTGTGCATTCCTTCATAGTCTCCCTCCACTCGGCCCCTCGCACCATCTTCTAGCCCCCCACCGGATTTTGCCACATGTACAATCTAGCAGACTCCATGGTTGATCTTAAGCATAATGCACAAACCTCAAAACAATAGTGGTTCTCTTTTGTTCTTGAATCTTGCGTATCATAACTGCCCAAACTTTTTTTCTAGTTGAATTTCCATTATTTGTTTTTACTTTATGCTTTACAACGCACAATTCCATGAATCATAAAATAGATTAAGGGCTTCTTTGATTCGAAGGATTCTCAAAGGAATTTTGGAGGATTCTAATCATTAGGAATTTTTCCTATCTTGGTTGTTTGATTCGTAGGATTGTAAACCATAGGAATTTTTCCATATGATTCATTTGCACTAGATTTCATAGGAAACATCCCATCCACTCAAACCTCTTTGAAAGAATTCTGCGTTTTTTCTATGCACAATCAAACACTCGTACAATCCTGTAGGATTCAAGACGACATTCCACTATAATCCCATGTTTTTCCAATTCCCGCGTTCTTAGCTTTTTTATAAAAACTAATTGATTTTGAATGAGATGAACTATAAGAATTAAACAAAGGGCTACATCAGGCATATATGACTCAGAGCTTACATGCTATAGTGTGGTATTTATTCATAATTTGGTTGGAAAATCTGTGCGTGCAATGCACGTGTACCTTGTTAGTACTTCGAGTATGTGCAAACCACGTAAATTAGAATACCAATGGCACGCTACACAGTGTCTCCCGTACAGTTCATGAAGCCACGTGGCACATGTGGAGGCGTTGTCGCGACCTCCTTGCGTGGATTGATCACAGTGACATGCTGCTGGTTCCAGAAGAATGTACTCGTCCTCCCTGAGCCATACTGGCGGTACATGCACGAAGAGAAGATGTGCACGCACGCCACGCACGCACTCATTCCCTCGCACGCACACGCGGGTACACGGGCGGACGCAATTTTGTACCAAGATCCACCCCATGTGATAATTTGACGCGTGTAAAGTCGTTCACTTCATTGATTGTCAATTAATACAACGCATGCAAATTGAGTGGACGTGAGGGCGGAAGAAAGACAGTATTACTCCATTGCGCGCATGCGAGTAGTTAAATCGTGGGTTGCTAGTAGTACTTCCATTGGTCGACTTCATATTTTGTGCCAATTTTTGACAGTAACATAATATTTACGCATTTGAGCAATGTAGTACTTGAAATTTATGTTCCGCTAAACTCATCGGGAGACGTTTCGGGCCTCGAAACCAAAACCATCAATTAATCTTTACCTTGTTCCCATCACATTCGAAAGCCTGCTCACACCTACTAGTACGTACCAAACCTGAACGTGTTCCCACTATGCAGGTATTAGTACTAGTGCTAGTACTTAGGTTATAAAAAGGGGAACTACCTAACCAAAAATTACTCTACCTTTCCTCCTCATAAGTGCTTCTTCTTCGTCCGTCGTTGCCATGGCCGGTGAGCAGAGCTCTAGGTCGAGAACTACTCGTAACAAGGGAGCGGCAACCAAGGCTACGAAAAAAAGAGAGGGCTCGCCGCCACGCAGAGACCTCGAAAGATCTCTCACGGGCAGGCGATGGCTCCCAGGAGCGCCCTAGCCGCGAACATGCCGAGCCGGCGGAGCTGGAGTCGTAATCCCTCGACGGCATGCCCGATCAGCTGAATAAGCAGAAGGAGTTGCTGAAGGAGAGCCTCGACGACATGCCGCTGAGCTCAATCAGTAGGGGGAGTTGACCGCCGGCTTGGTGATGCTGATGAAGAAGAGCATTGCCTCGGAGAAGAAGGCGACTGGCGAAATCCTGCGACTTCAGGAGGACAAGGCGAAGCTCTGCCACGAGATCGACCTGTTGAAGGAGAAGAACGCCGGCTAGAAGAAGCTGCATGAGAATAGTAGTTCCTCGATGAAGATGCTGCAGGCCCTCGTCATGGAACAGAAGGAGGACTTGGCGAAGCTCCGCATCGAGCACCCGGCTGCTGTCAAGGTACGTAATGAGGCCGTGGAACAGATGATGAAGGCTCGCGTCGAGAAATCCCACGTCATGGACAGAATGAAGAAGATGGCGGAGGAGACACGCAAGGAGATGGAGGTCGGGGAGGCGATGAAGAAGCAGTTACGACTCCGCGGCGAATTAGATCATTTGGGGTGATAATCTTCCTTCTTCTTTTGCTCCTGTGTTTCATCTTTTGCTTCGGGTGTTTCGCCGCACGTGTCACGTTCTCTGCGAGGCATGAATAGAACAATGTTTTTTTAGGGAATGAATAGAATAATGCTAACAATGAGATGACTAGCAAATTAGATCATTTTTATCGCCATATGGCACTGGGCTAGCGTGTTTCCTGCTCCTCCGTCGCAGTACTACTCCAGTGCAAAACTTGAGTATACCGCACGGTTCTTTGCTCCTCCTCGATCAGGTCGTCGACGCATGTATACGAGCAGTCAAATCACAAGGCCCTACTTTCCAGTAGTAATGAGCCGTCAAATCACAAAGGCCCTCGCCTCTCGTGAAACCGACAAGTTAGACTGCCCCGCCCTCTAGCCTTTTAAAAAAATGTATACTTTTGTACAACAGTAGTATCGATGGATTGCGCCATGGAGAAAAACTTGAAATTAAAAAAAGGTGGTACATATAGAGAGCGCTCGTCGCCAAATTATGCATATAGTACTATTAAAAAGGCTAGTCACAATAATGGTGTCCAGCACAACCCACCCCTCAAATAAAACTAAGAGGGTGCTTGGATACGTTTTAGTCCCATGACTAAAAGTACTGGGACTAAAACATGCTAGCCTCACCCATGCTTGGATCCAAATACTAAAAAGGCTAAAATCAAGTTAATGAGCATTTATTATCCTCCAAACCCTCCAATCCAGAACTCGCCTGTGTTAAAGGAGAGGAGTTAAATGAGTAGAGAGAGGACTAATCCACATTTTAGTAGGGGTACCCCTGACTAAAAATTTTAGTCTCAAGACTAGTTTTAGCCCCTCTTTAGTCTGGGGTGCTTGGAACTTTAGCCTCTTAAAGAGACTATTTTTAGTCAGACTAAAATAAGTCCCTTGGATCCAAGCACCCTCTAAGCATCCTGGAATTCTTTGACAAAACTAAGCACCCTGAAATTCTTTGACAACTAAACTGCTGGCTATATGATGTTGGCCATATATATTGTACGTATATAATGTGAAGAAATGAGTGGTAGTACTATACCAACTAAAATATGAAATGTAAGAAATACTAGTATGTACATACTGAAGAGTTAAAGTAACGAGAAGAAACATAACATAGTTCTGCTAGGGGCTCAGCACAACACACCCCTCAAATTAAATTAAGCACACCTGAAATTAAACTTTGCAACTATTCCGGTAGACACTGCATTAGAACCACCATGAGCAACAACACTGCCACCTTACTCGGAGTCCTCGTCCACGTCCTCAACTTCGTCCTTGTCCCTCTTCCTCTTGGCCGATACTTCTTTGCTTGAACCGCACACTTGGCTGTTGCTCTTCATCCAACCCTTGTAGATATTGAAGCAAAGGTAGCCATCCATTGCAGCGTAGTGGATGTGGTCTATATTTAGTACATTCCGCTGCCATGCATGACGATGAAACATGTATGGAGGTTTCTCCAGTTTACCATACGAAGGATGAACCATGGCTCCTGCCAGGGTCAGCATTGAAGGCTGACGAGAGGACACCAGCCGATTCTTCTAGAGGTCGAAGGTGTTGCCTACAACAAGGCCTATCCGACGCAGGACTTCTTTGTCGTTACCAAAGTCTACAGTAACGAATTTGACTAGGTTGCTCTCGAGGAAGTCCTTAAAATCCTGGCACTCAACGTCGCATGGCATATGTGGTAGACCAAGCATAAGTCATGCACGCAAACCTGGATCACGGCAGGCTTCTTCCTCTCTTCGTCCTTTAGATCCTTCTCTCGTCCCAGGACTATAGTGTACTCGACATCTAGCCCAGCGACCCACTCATCATCTGAGTCTTCGAACATGCGTCTGAAGCGAGAAAGGCATCCTTTCACCGTCGCGGAAGAACGGGTGTAGATGACGTTGAACTCATCGCAGGTGATGGTTCTAACCTTGTACTCACCGCCGATCGTGGAGATTTGGGACGCCATGGATTTGGGAGGAGGGTTAGGATTAGTGGAACTGCCGTAATGTGAATGGACGGGACGACTAGGAGCGAACCGCCATAGTATTGAAGGACGTGCGGGGACGAGTAGGAGCGAACTGCCAGCGTGCGAACGGCAGGGTAGTGGCTTTCCATTCTCCCATGATACGGGATTCCGAGAGCCCTTGGATCTGAGATCGAACGGTTGCATGGCGTGATTCTAGACCTATGGGTGAATATCCTATCCTGGAGGGTTATTCTGCAAATTTTCAGCAACTTAGCATGCGACCGTTTGATCTCAGATCCAAGGGCTGCCAGCAGCCCGTATCATGGTCGCGGGTACCACGACCGTCACATCGCTCGCGCCCTTGGAGATTTAACATGATGCGTTAGGCTATCTGATGTTGGCATGTCATACATAGTCATCACTTAGTCACTCATACTACAACAAGGTTGGCTATAAGGTTGGCTATAAGTGTAATTGTTTTACTCCTCTCTATCTCTTTCTTCGTACTCCCTCCGTCCCATAATATAAGAACGTTTTTGACACTAGTGTAGTGCGAAAAACGTTCTTATATTATGGGACACATGGAGTACTAGTATTTATTGCATTTGCCAAGGAGTGACCTCTTCCAATGAAATGGTGTTGCTAAGTTTGCTTCATTTAATTAGCTATAGACTCAAAATTGTCTTTTCACCTAGGTACACGCGCTTAGCACCGTTTCTTCCTTGGGTCACCAAACTAGTCTCTCTCTTCTTGATTAACTTGCCACATCAGACTTTATGCCTATGTGGCAAGCTTAAGCACCTGTAGGAGCAAGTAAAAGTAAGTACAATAGTGCACTTTACATGGCATTTTTGCATATGTGGAGGAAAGAGAGGCAAGGAAAAAGTGGAGAAGTGGGCTCTCATGCAAGAGCCAGCCTCTACTACATGGTGGAGCATTGGGAGAGGCACCTGTATGGAGGTGGTCAGGAATCAGGAGACTCACGCCGGTCGTAGCGCCGCAGTTAAAATGATAATGGCAAGTCAAATCACGGGGCCCCACCTGTCCAGCAGTAACTCGCTTTCAAATCACAGAGCCCTACGTTTGCAGCAGCCTACTCCCTCGTCTTCTTGCGTCTCTGTCGAACCGACAAGGCGGAACTGCCCTGCCTACCACGCAGGAAAAGCCCCGCCCTCGACTTTTAAATAGTATACAGTATACTAATTTTGTATCCATGGATTGCGCCCGCGCCATGGAGCAAAGCGTCTAGAAAACGGCGGTACACATGTACAGAGTATACAGCACGCCCGTCGCGTTCGCGTCGCACCCCAGACGGTCGGTCGGTCTGGCACGCTGCTCTCCGAATGGAACGCGCGTCATATTGCGTTTGCACACACATGTGGGACGACAATTGAGAACCGACCATAGGCACACTCCCCGGCCCCGCAAATCGGGTGACTTAATAGAAGAGGGAGATGAGCGATAGTACTAGAGAAGTGTTGTACTACGTTAGTGCCTGGACGATCCCTGCAGGACACGGAAGATCAGTTCGTCCATGCATGTGACCAGACTCCAGCAGACACGCCTGGATTGGCTATCGTCTACATATCATGCAGGCTGTGTTGTACATGGCTGTAGTTGTGGTGAGAAATCTAAAAAAAGGTTTCTTGTCATCTCGCAAAATTAGGTGTCATGTGCTTCGGATCACTGCGAGGGTTAAACAGCGACAACTGAGTTGGGCTAGTCATTGGGGGCACATGCACGAACAGTGACTACTCGGCTACCATCTAGGTCAAGCCGGCTAGGTTAATTAGGACATCTATCGACGGACCCCTTTTCTACGAGTTTATCTATAATTTGAGCTTTGTTCCTCGTCTAGTTTGTCCGTCGGGATTCATGTTGTCTCCTTTGGGCAGTGAGGTTATGATTTCTTGTCATGTGGCATTTTTTCGTGTTATATGTTATAATCCGGCGCTTCAGATCAAAATGACGACAACTGCGCCTCCGGGCCACGTGCATGAAGACTTCTCGACAGTCATTGACGAGGTCAAGCCGGCTCCGGTAGACAAAAGAAAACTAGTACTGCTCCACTATATAGGCAGGAGCCTCCGCGCTTGCTTGATAGTGTTGCTCTCTTCACACTGTCTCGGCCTCTCCAGATCTAAACACGACAGCGGTGGCCACACACACTCTCTCTCTGCTCACCGCTGGTCACAGATCCAGTCGGATCCTCTCCGCCGGGGAAGGTGAGAAGGTGCAACGTTCACGCGGTCGTCCTCGGCGACGGCTCTTACCCACTGCTGGGCGGGTCCCGATCAGCCTGCCTTGCCGTTCTCTCCCAAGCACCGCTGGCGAGGGAGGGCCTCCGACCCCTTCTTCCTCGCTGCCGTAGTGTGGGCAGATCCGGCCTCCCACCGCCCACCTAGCGACATCCCGGCGACCATCAGGTATAACTTCCTTCAAAACCGGCCTTGCTCTACTTCCCGAGCTCATGACGTCGCTGCATTTGTATCTTTTACTATTTCTCAGGCCCCCTCGTAGATAGGATTGATCGGCTGTTCGAAAACCACCTAATTTTTTTACGTTTAAGAGGTAAAACTAGTTCATGCACTCGAATCTAGTACTACTTGGTTCAAACAAGGAAGAAAGGGGGTGGGGGTGGGGGAGGATTTGTTACCTGAATCTAGGACTTGGTCTAAAGGGGAAATAATGGGGGCGAAAAGTAGCAGAGACTGGCTATCCAACTGGTGTCTAGGTCTAATAGGGAAATAAAGGGAAACACAGTACAAACTCAATATAAACCCGATCAATTGGTTGAAAAAGGAAAGAAAGTCGGGACTGGGGGACAAGTCAACAGAGTAAGTCCAGCACTAGATTTGCTAGCCTCACACAGTATAAGGTGGCTATACCGAACAAAAATGGGACCAACCCAGATATCCTGTTCTGATGTTTGTTGCCCTGAGCCACTCTTATGTAATGCCACTGGTAAAATCTAGCAGTCGCACTGTTAAAAGTAAGGACACGTTAAACCAATGTTGTTTTCAATGTAATGCCTCCAGTAATATGAATCAATGGCACTTCTTTACATGTCCTGCTAAAATTTCCCATTAAGATAAGTTGGTTCTTTTCGTTAGAAATGCAACTGTCCTAGTCCGCCTACTCTCCCGTGCCGAAAGTAATGTCGTATTTAACGGTTGTCATAGTTAATCCTAATGCCCACACTAATATCTAGCAATGCCAGTGCTTTAGAAATTGCTACTGTCCTTGTAGGATTGCTATTCAGATAAGGAACATGCTTCTTTTCATTTGATGCATGTTTCATCACTTGTTAGTCACCCTCCTTTCCACCTTTTTTGTGCAAACAGAGATATACATTTCACGCTCGATCTTAGTTGAACTGCACAAATGATATCCAAATTATAGTTGAGCATTCCAGGAGCTTCACAACCAACCTTGATGTTGCTCAATTTTATTGCAACTAATGAAGAAGAAGCTCTGTGGGTTTCATTTTCTGATGGAAATGGAACCGGGGCTGGAGCCCTTTTCTTAAAAGTTTTTGAAGAAGAAGCTGCTAGCTCACAGGACATTGCTTCATTTTAGGTGAACTGCACCAAAAGGTCCCATGAATTGAAATCATCCATGTTGGTGACTGAAAGAGCCACCTTCAGCATCCTAGTCTAAGCACCCCCAACCTACATCCTTGCGATGCATGGTACACCTCGTTTGCCACCTGCTCGACCCTAGTGTCACTGATAAAATGAAGTAATAATACAGTTAAAATAGAGCGAGTGTCATCTCTATCATTTCATTTCCAATGTAGATAAAGAAAGTGCTTCTCTATGTTAATGTATGTTTCATCAACTAGTCCCATTGTTAATGTGTAAGTGTTTCTACAAACTGGGGTGCTTAATTTTAGTTGACATGTACAAAAATAGAGATTTGAATGTCTCAAGGCGCCTCCTTGTACTACCGCTGTACACTGATGTTCATCACTAGCAGAAGGTGTATCTGGGAGACTTGGGACGATGTCCAGTATGAGGCGTACCGTATGAGGCGTCGCAGGGCCCATCTCGCCCTCGCAGCATGGCATACTATGATACTATCGCAATATTTTCTTCTATTTATTTTGTCTGTTTCATCAACTAGTGCCACTATAATGTAATCACGCTTTTTCATTATCTGTGCAAACAGGGTTATTCAGCTGCATTTTGGTGGAACTGCACAAATGTACGTATGGAACCGGCATATATGCCGAGTGCGAGGTGTGCCAAGTAAAAATTACCGACACCAACCATGCTGCATGCACGCATTGACATCCATGTAACGCCCACGATGCGGCTATATCTCCCACGTGTCGAGGCATGACTTAGAGGCATAACCGCATTGTGGTTTTGTCGCAAGAAGGGTCATCTTCACACAATCCCATGTAATGAACAAGAATGGGATAACGAGAGTTGGCTTACAATCGCCACTTCACACAATACATAAATATAATTCATACATCATCCAAAATCCACACATAGACCGGCTACGGTCAAATCCAAATGAAAATAAGATGACCCAAATGCTAGATCCCCGATCGTCCCAACTGGGCTCCACTACTGATCATCAGGAAAAGAAACATAGTAACGACCACATTCCTCGTCGAACTCCAACTTGAGCTCGGTTGCGTCATCTGCACTGGCATCGTGGGCACCTGCAACTGTTTTGGTAGAATCTGTGAGTCATGAGGACTTAGCAATCTCACACCTGCGAGATCAAGACTATTTAAGCTTATAGGAAAGGATGGTGTAATGAGGTGGAGCTGCAGAGAGCGAGAAGAGAAGCAACGCAACGGTCGCGAAGCTAGAAATGATCAAGAAGTGATCCTGAAACTACTTACGTTCATGCATAACTCAAACCGTGTTCACTTCCCGGACTCCGCCGAGAAGAGACCATCACGGCTACACACACGGTTGATGTATTTTAATTAAGTCAAGTGACAAGTTGTCTACAACCGGACATTAACAAATTCCCATCTTCCTCATTACCGTGGGCACGGCTTTCGAAAGATAATACCCTGCAGGGGTATCCCAACTTAGCCCATCATAAGCTCTCACGGTGAACGAAGGATAAACCTTCTCCCGGGAAGACCCGATCAGTCTCGGAATCCCGGTTAACAAGACATTTCGACAATGGTAAAACAAGACCAGCAAAGCCACCCGAATGTGCTGACAAATCCCGATAGGAGCTGCACATATCTCGTTCTCAGGGCACACTGGATGGGCAAGACGTCGGGTTAGCATAGACCCTGGTTGCCCAGGGGGCGCCGGACATCGCCCAGTTTGGGCCAGCACTCGAAGGAGCACTGGTCCGGGGGTTTAAATAAAGATGACCCTCGGGCTCGCGAAAACCCGAGGGAAAAAGGCTTAGGTCGCAAATGGTAAAACCAAAGTTGGGCCTTGCTGGAGGAGTTTTATTCAAGGCGAACTGTCAAGGGGGTCCCATAAATCACCCAACCGCGTAAGGAACGCAAACTCAAGGAACATAATCCCGGTATGACGGAAACTAGGGCGGCAAGAGTGCAACAAAACACCAGGCATAAGGCCGAGCCTTCCACCCTTTACCAAATATATAGATGCATTAATTAAATAAGTGATATTGTGATATTCAAAAATATCAATGTTCCAACATGGAACCAACTTCAACTTCACCTGCAACTAGCAACGCTATAAGAAGGGCTGAGCAAAAGCGGTAACTTAGCCAAACAACGGTTTGCTAGGAAAGGATGGTTAGAGGCTTGACATGGCAATATGGGAGGCATGATATAGCAAGTGGTTGGTAACGCAGCATAGCAATAGAACGAACAACTAGCAAAGCAAAGATAGAAGTGATTTTGAGGGTATGGTCATCTTGCCTGCAAGGTTCTTAGAGCGTACACAACAGGTTCCTCGTTCACGAACTCGTCTCCCGGCTCTACCCACAGCAAGAACACAAGCAAAGGAACCACAATCAATCACGGGAAATGCACATGCAACATGATGCAAAACATGCATGATATGCGGGATATGATATGCGATGCATATGCGTGCTCCGGAAGAAAAATGATGAACAAGGCAGTAAATTGGTAAACCAAGTATGCCACTGGAAAGATGAGATGATTTCGGTCGAAATTGATATAAAGATCACCGGAAACGGATGCACGGTTTGCAAATGGCAAGCAAAACAAGAACGACACGAATATGCGATTAACAGCATGATAGCACTTAGAATACAACAAGTAACTATGCTACAGCACCCCAACATAGCAACAAAGCATATGGCAGTAATCTACAGGAGATGCTTGACAAAAGATGAACACTGAGCTACGGCTAGATCACACAATAACAGGTTGAAATAAGCATGGCAAAAGTGCAAAAGATATCAGGTTCACAGACGGTGAAATGACTAGACATGGCAGAAACAGCATCAGGTAGCAATGTTCAGAGCAAGAAAAACACTTGCTACAGGAACTTAACATAGCAAAACAAGGCATGGCATGAATCTACTAAATGCATAGAACAAAAGTCCCTTACTGACCATCAGCCCAAAAAGGATCAGACGAAATGATGGCACCCATGTAAACATAGCAAGTTTCGTTAACAGGTTTCAGACAGCAGAAAACAGAGCATGGCAGAAACAGTATTATGAAGGCAACTTTGTGAGCTTTATGCACTCACCACAAAGCAATGCATGACAAAACAAGCATACCTACAGCAAGATGGCATGTTTATGAAGCTAAGCATGGCAAGAGCAAGATCGTAGCATGTTTGGATCAACTACAACAACCTTGGCAAAATTGAATAACATGTAAACAATCCGCCAGGAACATTTCATAGCAAAAGTAAAGCAACATTAAGACATGCTATGGCACTCCATAATTGCAAAAAAGGTCATGGATGTATAGAGCACAACTATATCTACAAAACATCCTTACTGAACATGCCCAAAAGAAGCATGGATCTCTCTGTAGCAACATGGATACATGGCAACAAAATAGCAGTAGAAAAAGACAGTGAAAATACTATGTCCCTGGAAACAGAAACGTCACGAAGCCTAGTTTGCATGCTTGTGCTAGTCACCACATAGATCACAAAAATACATAGCATACACCTCTGTAAATGTGGCATGGCATAGATCAAAACACCTGTAGAGGTCATGCCCATAAGATGCACACATCGATTTCAACAAAAATAACAAATCATCAAATTCTGATAAGCAACAGCAGTTAACAGCATATAGCACTCTTGCATCAGATATTTGGGCATCAATATGAACCCAAAAGAGCATGGCACAATGGAAACAAATGAAGAGCACCTCGAGACGAACATTTCGATATATCATGCACGCAAAACGGAGGAGTATGCGATGAGATATGATGCAATGAACAGGAGCATATAATGTGAAAACACTTCGGGACTTGAGAAAATCAGAGGGAGAGGAAGAAGTCAACCTCCTTGTGATCCAGATCTGGCACCCGCCGGAGCTGGGGAAGAAGGAGAGACGGCGGCCGGCGGAGAGGAGCTCGGGGGAGAGGAAGCGACGGGGCACGGGCACGGTTGCCCGCGGCGTCGGGCGCGGCTCCCGGCGAGGAGGGGAGGCCGACGCGGTCGGCGGCGAGGCGCCGGAGCGGCGGGCGACGACGGGAG
>NC_057811.1:67924940-67934434 GCF_018294505.1 Triticum aestivum
GGCCGCGGCGGGCGGCGGCCGGCGGAGGCCACGGGGCAGCGGGCGATTGGCTCGAGGGGGCGGCGCATTTCGTCCGTCTCGGGCCGGACATGTCCGGCGGCACGAGGGAAGGGGAGACTAGGGTTTGATCCAAAATTTCGGAGGGGGAGGTGTTTATATAGGCATAGGGAGCTAGGAGAGTCGAAATGAGGCACGGTTTTCGCCCACACGATCATGATCGAACGACCGAGAGCATGGAAGTGACTTAGATGGTTTGTTGGGCTGTCTGGAGGGGGGTTTTGCTGCAACACGCAAAAGCACTTTGCGGTTACCCGGTTAACCATTGGAGCATCAAACGACCTCTAAATGGAACGAAACTTGACAGGTGGTCTACCGGTGGTGTACCAAGGCCGCTTGACAAGACTCGGTCCATTCCAAGAACGTTCAACACCCGCTCACGAAAAGAAACAAGAGGGGTGCGCCGGTGCATGTGGGAGTGCCGGATTGCAAAACGGACAACGGGGAAAAAGCTCGGACGCATGAGACGAACACGTATGCAAATGAGATGCACATGATGACATGATATGAGATGCATGACATGAAGAAAATGCAAAACAAAAAACAAAACCCAACCACGGAGGGAAATCATAACACATAGCCGAAAAAGGCAAGACTTGGAGTTACAAATATGGAAAGTTACATCCGGGGTGTTACAACACTCCACCACTACGAGAGGATCTCGTCCCGAGATCTAGGACTGAAAGAACTCCGGATATTCGGAACGGAGGTGGTCCTCGCGTTCCCAGGTGGCTTCTCGGTCGGAATGGTGCGACCACTTCACTTTCAGGAATTTGATTGACTTGTTGCGAGTCTTGCACTCAGTTTCTTGAAGAATAGCAACGGGGTGCTCATGGTAAGACGGATCTTCTTGGAGGTCAATCTCTTCGAAGTTTATGGTGCGCTCAGGAGTCTTGAAGCACTTGCGGAGCTGTGACACGTGGAACACATCGTGCACGTTCGCGAAGTTGGAGGGAAGATCAAGTTGATAGGAGAGGTCGCCTCTTTTGCCAATGATCTTGAAAGGACCCACGTATCTAGGGGCAAGCTTCCCTTTGATACTGAAGCGACGAGTGCCTTTCATTGGAGAGACGCGGAGGTAGACATGGTCTCCGATCTCGAAAGCCAAATCACGGTGCTTGCTATCATAGTAACTCTTCTGGCGCGATTGCGCGGCTTTGAGATTTTCACGGACGACTTTACACATTTCTTCAGCCTTTGTGATTAAATCATTTCCAAGAAGTTGGCGTTCACCAGTCTCTGACCGATTGAGAGGAGTACGGCACTTTCTGCCATATAGAATTTCTTATGGGGCCTTGCCCGAACTCGCTTGGAAGCTGTTGTTGTAGGAGAATTCGGCATATGGAAGACAATCTTCCCATTTCATGCCAAAGAAAATGACACAAGCCCTGAGCATATCTTCAAGGATTTGATTGACTCGCTCGACTTGGCCACTAGTTTGAGGATGGAAAGCTGTGCTGAAGCGAATGTTGGTGCCCATGGCCTTCTGGAAGGAGTCCCAGAACTTAGAAGTGAAGATGCTTCCACGATATGAAGATATCAATTGTGGAATGCCGTGCAAGGAGACAATTATGGAGGTGTATAGCTCTGCCAACTGAGCTACTGTGATTGATTCTTCGATTGGAAGGAAATTAGCCACTTTAGTAAGCTTGTCAATGACAACGAAGATAGCATCATTTCCGCGCTTGGACTTTGGAAATCTAGTCACGAAGTCCATTTCGATATGATCAGACTTCCATTCTGGGATAGCAAGAGGTTGGAGGAGACCAGCTGGTCGTTGGTGTTCTGCTTTCACCCTTCGACAGACATCACATTCATTCACGAATTGCGCGTTTTCTCGATTCATTCGAGTCCACCAATACGACTGCTTGAGGTCATGGTACATCTTCATACTTCCAGGATGAATGGAAAGAAGAGAATTGTGCGCCTCGTTCGTAATAACTATCCTTAGATCACCTTTAGGAACCACAATCCGGTCCTCGAAGAATAAAGTGTCTCTGTCATCAATGCGATAGCACTTGTATTTGGAAAGACCCTTATCAATACCACGTTCCACCTTCTTCACCATGGTATCCAGGAGTTGTGCCTCACGAATTTGATCTTCCAAAGTAGGAGAGACTATGAGGTTGGCAAGAAAGCCTTGAGGAACAACTTGGAGATTCAGCTTGCGGAAAGCTTCACAAAGATCCGGCAGGAATGGCTTGAGGATTAAGCTGTTGCAATAAGCCTTCCTGCTCAAAGCATCTGCAATGACATTGGCCTTGCCTGGAGTATATTCAATACTCGGATTTTACTCTTGAATCATCTCGACCCATCGAGTTTGCCTAAGGTTGAGCTTGGGCTGAGTGAAGATGTACTTGAGACTCTTGTGATCGGTGAATATGTCCACTTTTCTTCCCAACAAGAGATGTCTCCATGTTATTAATGCATGGACAACTGCCGCCAACTCAAGATCGTGAGTGGGGTAGTTCTTTTCGTTGGGCTTCAACTGACGAGAGGTATAGGCCACAACTTTCTTCTCTTACATTAACACAGCACCGAGACCTTGAAGAGAAGCATCACAGAAAACTTCAAATGGCTTGGATTCGTCAGGAGGAGTTAAGACAGGAGCTGTGACAAGTTTCTCTTTGAGAGTGTTGAAAGCAACGTCACACTCAGGAGACCAGACATACTTCACATGCTTCTGGAGGAGGTTGGACAGAGGCTTTGCAATCTTAGAGAAATTCTCAACGAATCTTCGGCAATAGCTTGCAAGACCAAGAAAACTGCGGAGCTGCTTGACATTCTGAGGAGGTTCCCAATTCACAATTGCAGACACCTTCTTGGGATTAACAGGGATGCCCTTGGCAGAGATGATATGACCAAGGTAAAGAACTTCATCAAGCCAAAACTCACATTTGGAAAACTTCGCATCGAATTGATACTCCCTGAGCTGGTCGAGCACCAATCGCAAATGTTTGGCATGATCCTTCTTATTCTTGGAGAAGACCAAAATATCATCAAGATACACCAGGACGAATTCATTGGTATAGGGGTTGAAGATGAAATTCATCATTCGAGAGAATGTTGGAGGAGCATTGACAAGGCCGAAAGACATGACAGTATATTCATAAGAACCAAAACTTGTTCTGAATGCTGTCTTGGGAATATCTTCTTCACGAATGCGAATCTGATAATAACCCATTCGAAGGTCAAGCTTGGAGAATACTTTAGTACCTTTAACTTGCTCGAATAGCTCATTGATGTTGGGAAGTGGATACTTGTTCTTGATTGTCTTCTTGTTCAATGGACGGTAGTCGACACAAAGTCGGTCCGTGCCATCGTTCTTCTGGACAAAAAAAACACCACAACCCCATGGAGATGAACTCGGTCTAATCAAACCCAGACGCTCTTGTTCATCGAGCTGTTTCTTCAATTCCTTCAGCTCCTTGGGTCCAAGCTTGTAAGGACGCTTGCAAACGGGTTCAGTGCCAGGCTCAAGATCGATAATGAACTCAACTGGCCGGTGAGGAGGCATACCCGGAAGCTCTTCTGTAAAGACATCTTGGTACTCACAAACGACTGGAATATGAGAGATGGCATTCAACTCGCCCTTCTCATTGAGAGAAAACAACCGAATGGTTTCATCACGAGCGGCATAAATGATAACATCCTCAGAAGAGCGTGTCAATTGAATTTCCCTGGCAGCACAATCAAGTTGAGCCTTGTGCTTAGAAAGCCAGTCCATCCCAAGAATTAGATCAATATCCGAGTCACCAAGAACCATTGGAGAAGATAAAAATTTATAGTTGCCCATCTTGATAGAAACATCCGGAGCCATCATTTTGGTATTCATGAACAAGCCCGGAGAGGAAACCGCTATCGGCTTAGACAGATCGACAGGATGCAAATTGTTCATGGATGCAAAAGGTCTTGATATGAAAGAAATAGATGCACCAGTATCAAAAAGAACTTTTGCAGGAATATCATTAACTGAGAGATTACCCATTATCACATCAGTAGATTCCTCCGCTTGAGCTGCATTCATCATGTTCACCTTTGCAGACTTGGGATTATGCTTGACCACTGCATTGCTAGAAGATCTCACAGGAGGAGGAGGCGGAAGGCGCCTTTGGTTGAAGCATTTGTTAGCATAGTGACCTTTCTGCTGACACTTGTTGCAAGTCACCTCTGAGAGTGGATGATGATAAGGAGCATTCGACTTTGGAGCTTGATTCTGAGACTTGCTCTGATAGCCAGGGTTGGAAGAGTGGGAAGATCCATGGCCACCTTTGTTCTTCTGCTGGTAAGGCTGACGAGACGGAGGAGGAGGAGGCAACCAGAACTTCTGTTGCTTAGCAGCCACTAGTGAGGAAGAAGAAGACTGAACTACGTCCCTGACTCTCTTCTTAGAAGCCTCACACTTGAGCTGAGCAACCTCTTGCTTCAGTGCCATATTGTAGAAATCATCATACTTGGTCGGCTCAAAAAGCACGAGAGGTAATTGCAGATCTTCTCTGAGGCCACCTCTGAATTGATAGATCATGCTCTTTTCATCAGGAACGTCTTGCTTAGAGGAGCAAGCGACTTTCTGAAACTGAGTATTGTATTGATACACGGACATGCTACCTTGCTTGAGATTGCGGAACTCCTCATGCTTGCTCTCAACAACACTTTGTGGAATGTGGTGAGCATTGAAGTCTCGGCGGAAATCATCCCAGGTAATCACACGACCTCCTCTGGAATCTTTGTATTGTTGATACCACTCGGCAGCTTGATCCTTGAGTTGAAAAGAAGCAAACTTGACAAAGTCCTCAGGCCTGACATTGCTACATTCAAAATGCTTGTTGATGTGCACGAGCCAATCATCGGCGTCCGTGGCCTCGGCACAGTAGCTGAAAGACTTGGGCTGATTTGCGAGGAACTGGTTGAGGGTAGCGAAGTGAGGCTGATTGTTGCCTTGGCCTTGATTTCCTTGATTGCCTTGCCCTTGGGTGCGTTCTTGCAAGAGTTGCAAAATCATCTGAGCATTGGCGTTGGTGGCTGCCATGATAGCTTGCCATGCCTCCGGAGGCGGAGGTGGTGGCGGAGGGTTCGCCTGACTCCCTTCATTGCGTTCCGGATTCTGACGTGTTGGCGGAGCCATCCTGAAGAGGGTGACATCCGTTAGCATCTTGATAGACAAATAGACAAGTTGAATCAACAGATAGAAATTGCAACATATAGTCTTCACAATAAACATTCGAACGAGGATGAACGAATGAATTCCATAGTAAATCATCACACTTCCATTAAGGTGAGAAGCCACTTGAAAAGAGATTGATGAGTAAAATAAGAAAGGTATGAGTGGAAACAAATAAGTGGTAAGGATTACCCAATCACAAACCAAATATCTGCGGGAAGAAATGCTAAGAGCTACTTGAATCCCACCTGTAAACTCCCGAAACTTTCTGGTTATGCAATCTGGTGTTGGGGATACAGGGGACACAAAATATATCACCCAAACTAGCAATCCCTAGATCCAGCTGTATCCATCCGTCAACACATAACCAAGAAACCTTCGGAAATCGTGTACCTCAACCTTCGAAAAGCATCCGTTATACGAGTTATGGAAATACTCCCAAACTCCCGCCCCAGTACTGCGTGGCGTCAAGGTGATCTCACCAATAACTGCATAAAAGAGATTTTCGATGTCGGCGAAACTCAGGTATTCAGAACTGCAACGATAAAATTGTGACGACAACACCTCGGAGCTCAACTCCCCGGGACACTGCCACAACCCCTAAATGTCAGGAGGCACCAAGAACAATGTTCTCATCACAAAACCATCGGAACGATTCTAAGATACCCGCGTGATCCTAAAAAAAAATTAGTGAAATTTCAGGAGAGAAGAGTCAAAACTTCTACGTCAGGAGGCCTCACCAGAGCGACGGAGGGACTGAGGAGTAAAAAATCCTACTCTCCGATATATATAATCCTAAGACTCAAAACATTTTTGTTCTAGACTCAACAATGCCAGTGATTCGATCAAGCAGGGGGCTCCTAAGTCAGGGATGGCTCTGATACCAACTTGTAACGCCCACGATGCGGCTATATCTCCCACGTGTCGAGGCATGACTTAGAGGCATAACTGCATTGTGGTTTTGTCGCAAGAAGGGTCATCTTCACACAATCCCATGTAATGAACAAGAATGGGATAACGAGAGTTGGCTTACAATCGCCACTTCACACAATACATAAATATAATTCATACATCATCCAAAATCCACACATAGACCGACTACGGTCAAATCCAAATGAAAATAAGATAACCTCAAATGCTAGATCCCCGATCGTCCCAACTGGGCCTCACTACTGATCATCAGGAAAAGAAACATAGTAACAACCACGTTCCTCGTCGAACTCCCACTTGAGCTCGGTTGCGTCATCTGCACTGGCATTGTCAGCACCTGCAACTGTTTTGGTAGAATCTGTGAGTCACGAGGACTCGGCAATCTCACACCCATGAGATCAAGACTATTTAAGCTTATAGGAAAGGATGGTGTAATGAGGTGGAGCTGCAGCAGGCACTAAGCATATATGGTGGCTAACATACGCAAATGAGAGCGCGAAGTGAAGCAACGCAACGGTCGTGAAGCTAGAAATGATCAAGAAGTGATCCTGAAACTACTTACGTTCATGCATAACTCATACCGTGTTCACTTCCCGGACTCCGCCGAGAAGAGACCATCACGGCTACACACACGGTTGATGTATTTTAATTAGTCAAGTGACAAGTTCTCTACAACCGGACATTAACAAATTCCCATCTGCCTCATAACCGCGGGCACGGCTTTCGAAAGATAATACCCTGCAGGGGTGTCCCAATTTAGCCCATCATAAGCTCTCACGGTCAACGAACGATAAACCTTCTCCCGGGAAGACCCGATCAGTCTCGGAATCCCGGTTTACAAGACATTTCGACAATGGTAAAACAAGACCAGCAAAGCCACCCGAATGTGCCGACAAATCCCGATAGGAGCTGCACATATCTCGTTCTCAGGCAACACCGGATGGGCAAGACGTCGGGTTGGCATAGACCCTGGTTGCCCAGGGGAGGCCGGACATCGCCCAGTTTGGGCCTGCACTCGAAGGAGCACTGGTCCGGGGGTTTAAATAAAGATGACCCTCGGGCTCGCGAAAACCCGAGGGAAAAAGGCTTAGGTGGCAAATGGTAAAAACAAAGTTGGGCCTTGCTGGAGGAGTTTTATTCAAGGCGAACTGTCAAGGGGGTCCCATAAATCACCCAACCGCGTAAGGAACGCAAACTCAAGGAACATAATCCGGTATGACGGAAACTAGGGCGGCAAGAGTGGAACAAAACACCAGGCATAAGGCCGAGCGTTCCACCCTTTACCAAATATATAGATGCATTCATTAAATAAGATATATTGTGATATTCCAAAATATCCATGTTCCAACATGTAACCAACTTCAACTTCACCTGCAACTAGCAACGCTATAAGAAGGGCTGAGCAGAAGCGGTAACTTAGCCAAACAACGGTTTGCTAGGAAAGGATGGTTAGAGGCTTGACATGGCAATATGGGAGGCATGATATAGCAAGTGATAGGTAACGCAGCATAGCAATAGAACGAACAACTAGGAAAGCAAAGATAGAAGTGATTTCGAGGGTATGATCATCTTGCCTGCAAGGTTCTTAGAGTTGTCGAAAGCTTGATCCTCGTAAGCGTACTCAACAGGTTCCTCGCTCACGAACTCGTCTCCCGGCTCTACCCACAACAAGAACACAAGCAAAGGAATCACAATCAATCACGGGAAATGCACAAGCAACATGATGCAAAACATGGATGATATGCGGGATAGGATATGCGATGCATATGCGTGCTCCGGAAGAAAAAGGATGAACAAGGCAGTAACTTGGCAAACCAAGTATGCCACTGGAAAGATGAGATGATTTCGGTCGAAATCGATATAAAGATCACCGGAAACGGATGCACGGTTTGCAAATGGCAAGCAAAACAAGAATGACACGAATCTGCGATTAACAGCATGATAGCACTTAGAATACAACAACTATGCTACAGCACCCCAACATAGCAACAAAGTATATAGCAGTAATCTACAGGAGATGCTTGACAAAAGATGAACACTGAGCTACGGCTAGATCACACAATAAAAGGTTCAAACAAGCATGGCAAAAGTGCAAAAGATATCAGGTTCACAGACTTGGTGAAATGACTAGACATGGTAGAAAGAGCATCAGGTAGCAATGTTCAGAGCAAAAAAAACACATGCTACAGGAAAATAACATAGCAAAACAAGGCATGGCATGAATATACTAAATGCATAGAACAAAAGTCCCTTACTGACCATCAGCCCAAAAAGGATCAGACGACATGATGGCACCCATGTAAACATAGCAAGTTTCGTTAACAGGTTTCAGACAGCAGAAAACAGAACATGGCAGAAACAGTATTATGAAGGCAACTTTGTGAGCTTGATGCACTCACCACAAAGCAATGCATGACAAAACAAGCATATCTACAGCAATATGGCATGTTTATGAAGCTAACCATGGCAAGAGCAAGTTCATAGCATGTATGGATCAACTACAACAACCTTGGCAAAATTGAATAACATGTAAACAATCCGCCAGGAACATTTTATAGCAAAAGTAAAGCAAGATTAAGACAGGCTATGGAACTCCATAATTGCAAAAAAGGTCATGGATGTATAGAGCACAACTATATCTACAAAACATCCTTACTGAACATGCCCAAACGAAGCATGGATCTCTCTGTAGCAATATGGATACATGGCAACAAAATAGCAGGAGAAACAGATTTGGTGAAAATACTAAGTCCCTGGAAACAGAAACGTCATGAAGCCTAGTTTGCATTCTTATGCTAGTCACCACATAGATCACAAAAATATATGTCATACACCTCTGTAAAGGCGGCATGGCATAGATCAAAACACCTGTAGAGCTCATGCCCATAAGATGCACACATCGATTGCAACAAAAATAACAAATCATCAAATTCTGATAAGCAACAGCAGTTAACAGCATATAGCACTCTTGCATTAGAGATTTGGGCATCAATATGAACTCAAACGAGCATGGCACAATGGAACAAAATGAAGGGCACCTCGAGACGAACATGTCGATATATCATGCACGCAAAACGGAGGAGTATGCGATGAGATATGATGTAATAAACAGGAGCATATAATGTGAAAACACTTCGGGACTTGGAGAAAATCGGAGGGAGAGGAAGAAGTCAACCTCCTCGTGATCCAGATCTGGCGCCCGCTGGAGCTGGGGAAGAAGGAGGAGACGGCGGCCGGCGGAGAGGAGCTCGGGGGAGAGGAGGCGACGGGGCACGGGCGCGGTTGCCCGCGGCGTCGGGCGCGGCTCCCGGCGAGGAGGGGAGGCCGACGCGGTTGGCGGCGAGGC
>NC_057811.1:67934734-67943240 GCF_018294505.1 Triticum aestivum
GCGGCGGCGTGTTACGTCCGGCTCGGGCCGGACGTGTCCGGCGGCGCGAGGGAAGGGGAGACTAGGGTTTGATCCGAAATTTCGGAGGGGAGGTGTTTATATAGGCATAGGAGGGTCCAAATGAGGCACGGTTTTCGCCCACACGATCGTGATCGAACGACCGAGAGCATGGAAGTGACTTAGATGGGTTGTTGGGCTGTTTGGAGGGGGGTTTTGCTGCAACACGCAAAAGGACTTTGCGGTTACCCGGTTAACCGTTGGAGCATCAAACGACCTCCAAATGGAAAGAAACTTGACAGGTGGTCTACTGGTGGTGTACCAAGGCCACTTGACAAGACTCGGTCCATTCCAAGAACGTTCAACACCCGCTCACGAAAAGAAACTAGAGGGGTGCGCCAGTGCATGTGGGAGTGCCGAATTGCAAAACGGACAATGGGGAAAAAGCTCGGACGCATGAGACGAACACGTATGCAAATGAGATGCACATGATGACATGATATGAGATGCATGACATGAACAAAATGCAAAACGAAAAACATAACCCAACCACAGAGGGAAATCATAACACATAGCTGAAAATGGCAAGAGTTGGAGTTACAAATATGGAAAGTTACATCCGGGGTGTTACCATCCACCACCACCAGTGGGATGTGTGGCGCAGACGGCGACCCTGTGAAGCTAGCTAGGATGTTGGAGATATAGTCTTGGTTTGACAACAAGGAACAACTAGCGGCGACGGCGACATCCATGGCCAAATATCTGCAACAGAGCGAAAAGGCGGCGATACTCCAGGAGGGAGTCGCGCCGGAGTACATAGAGCTGCTCCTCTAGGCCATGGAGCAAACAGATTCACCGAATCCGATCGTGAGGGAGCGGTGGTGGGAGTATCGATCCCAGATGGAGCGTCCACCAGAGATTGAAGGATCGAGCATCTACAGGGTGCCGTTTGTGAGGGTGTCCTGCCAGAGCGAGCCGGTGGAGTCTTCGTCGACCGAACCCAACTACAAGAGGAGAAAAGCAGTTGGCCCGACGACGCTTCCCCGCCATTGTCTCCCTCGCCGTTCACATCGTCTCACGGGGCGGTTGTCTGCCACCGAAGAATAGGAGGGGCCTGCCCCCCCCCAGCCCAATAGTCGGGCAGGTTGTGAATTGTCAGGAGGAGCTTAGGGTTGTTAGTATTTGCAGGTTGTGGATTGTGTTTTGTGTTGTGTATTTTGAGAGTACTTTCAGATATGAATGTCTTTTGAATTTCAGATTAGTAGTATTGAGCATATGAAGTATTTTATGAATTCTAGAGATCTATTTTTAGCACTTAAAAAATGTAGTTTCATAGGAGTATAAAAGTGCAGACAATGTGATTCTCAGAGAAGAAACTGCAAGTTTTAGTTTCAGATACGAAAGTGCAAGTTCAGTTTTAGATAAGAAACTGCAACTTTCAGAGGCAGAGCATTTATACTAACACGGCCTTTTCAAACAGGGTTAACATCATGTTGGAAGTTTTATTCATGGTCGAAAATGGAACTACCAACCAGTTAACATCATGCTGATCAACATTCATGCATAGCACATCTTCATATGATGCACAGTCAAAATGCCCACACAATGTCGAGTGTGCGAAACACAGAGAAAACGAGGGACGAAGTTTTGGCAAGTGTTGGACGTGGTTTTGGGCTGCCCGGTCTAGGCCTGCTCCCTCCTCCCCGCGGCCGGCTCTGCTGCCGCGCAGGCCTCACCGCCCCACCGTACTCCCATCGCTGGCCTAGCCATCCCTCTACTCACCCACACTTGCTGTTATTCTCCAGCGACGGCAGACGAACCAGTAAACCCTCGTATAGTCGTACTCCCCTCCGCGTGGGAAACAACTGCCGAGTCTTCCCTGCCTTCGTGTCGTTCCCTTCCTAGGCCTCGCCGTCGTCCACCGCCCTGGTGCTCTCGGCGCGGCCTGGTCAATGTGGTCAACGACCGACATGCATCTGAAGTGGACTGTACGTGGAGAGGCCGACAGCTGGGTCCACGGCCGCACACAAGGAAATGCCTCCTTATTACGCGCAAAATAATGATTCCTCCACCTGACATCAGGGACCCACCGAAAGGGCCTCTGTATTTCGCGAAAAAAATGTTACCGCCGCTGACAGCTCGGACCCACCAACTATATCTTCGCACGCAAGGAAGTGCCTCCTTATTACGCACAAAAAAAATGAATACTGCCCCTGCTAGCTGGGACCCACCATGGTGGGAGGCTGACTTGTGGGCCTACTAAGTTGATTGGGACGGCGGCCTTTGTCAACTTTAGTCAATATGAACGATTCTAGCTCCAGTGACCGTATGATGTCCATCCAACGGTCGTAGTGCTTCTTCAACCTCTGTTCTTCTTGCTCCAGCCGCCCAAAGCAGCGCCGCTCGTGCTGCATGCTCCTGCCTCCCGTGGCCGGCTGTGCTGCCGCGGAGGCCTCACCGCCCCCTACTATTCCCACCGCTGGCCAGGCCCTGCGGCGACGGCAGCCTTACACCGCAGCCAAACTAGTGAACCCTCGTACTCCTCTCCGCGCGGGCTTCGACTACCGCGTCTTCCCCGGCTCCGCGTCGTCCCCTTCCTAGGCCTCGCCGTCGTCCACCACCGTGGTGCTCTCCGCGCGGCGTGGTCAACGTGGTCAAGGAACGACTTCCATCGGAAGAGTACTGTACGTGGAGAGGCTGACAGCTGGGTCCACGGCCACAACCCAGTTTTTTTGTGATTTGCCAACTAAGTCACTTTGTCAGGCCTGTTGGGCTGCAAATCTTTCAAGACGAGGAGAGCTTTCATTCGGCTGGCCGAGAAAATGGCCCATCAGTAATGAGAAATGGGATGTACATTTTTAAAACACATCAAACCGACAATTAGTTTCAAATATCTTTTTTTTTCATTTCGAGATTTTAAATTACATTAATTTTTATGCGTGCAGAATTTGTTGGATTTTATATTGATATACATTTATTTTTTAAATCAGTTTGAATGTGAGTCAAAATTTCGGTATTAAAAACAGTTCGGACCGCACCAAAATATGCAAAATTTCGTATAATTTTTTAACCGTGGCCACAATATGGGCTGTAATGCTAACAAAAAGAATATGGGCTCCAAAAAAACCTTAATAATTAGAAAATGGGCTATAAATTATTAGAAATAATGGCAGATGGGTTGTATGCTATTTTCCACAGATTGGAGGCTTTCCTAAAAAAGTTTGACGCACAAGCAGTGACTGTTGGATGGCCATCCAACGGCCGTCGTGCTTCTTCAATCTCTGCTCTTCCTGCTCCAGCCGCTCAAACAAGCGCCGGCAGGACTGCCTGCTCCCTCCTCCCCGCGCCTGGCTCTGCTGCCGCGCAGGCCTCACTGCCCCACCGTACTCCAATCGCTGGCCTAGCCATCCCTCTACTCACCCACACCAGCTATTATTCTCCGGCGACGGCAGACGAACCAGTAAACACTCGTACAGTCGTACTCCCCTCCGCGTGGGAAACCACTTCCGAGTCTTCCCTGCCTCCGTGTTGTTCCCTTCCTAGGCCTCGCCATCGTCCACCGCCCTAGTGCTCTCGGCGCGGCCTGGTCAACGTGGTCAACGACTGACATGCATCTGAAGTGGACTGTACGTGGAGAGGCCGACAGCTGGGTCCACGGTCGCACACAAGGAAATGCCTCCTTATTACGCGCAAAATAATGATTCCTCCACCTGACATCCGGGACCCACCGAAAGGGCCTCTGTATTTCGCGAAAAAAATGTTACCGCCGCTGACATCTCGGACCCACCAGCTATATCTTCGCACGCAAGGAAGTGCCTCCTTATTACGCACAAAAAAATGAATACTCCCCCTGCTAGCTGGGACCCACCATGGTGGGAGGCTGACTTTTGGGCCTACTAAGTTGACTGGGACGGGGCCTTTGTCAACTTTAGTCAATATGAACGATTCTAGCTCCAGTGACCGTACGATGTCCATCCAACGGCCGTAGAGCTTCTTCAACCTCTGGTGTTCTTGCTCCAGCCGCCCAAAGCAGCGCCGGTAGTGCCGCATGCTCCTGCCTCCCGTGGTCGGCTGTGCTGCCGCGGAGGCCTCACCACCTCTACTATTCCCACCACTGGCCAGGCCCTGCGGCGACGGCAGCCTCACACCGCTGCCGAACCAGTGAACCCTCGTACTCCTCTCCGCGCGGGCTTCCACTACCGCGTCTTCCCCGGCTCCGCGTCATCCACCGCCACGGTGCTCTCCGCGCCGCGTGGTCAACGCGGTCAAGGAACGACTTCCATCAGAGGAGTACTGTACGTGGAGAGGCTGACAGGTGGGTCCACGACCACAGCCCAGTTTTTATGTGATTTGCCAAGTAAGTCGCTTTGTCAGGCCTGTTGGGCTGCAAATCTTTCAAGACGTGGAGAGCTTTCATCCGGCTGGCCGAGAAAATGGCCCATCAGTAATGAGAAATGGGTTGTATATTTTTAAAACACGTCAAACCGGTAATTAGTTTCAAATATCTTTTTTTCATTTCGAGATTTTAAATTACATTAATTTTATGTGTGGAGAATTTGTTGGATTTTATATTGATATACATTTATTTTTAAAATCAGTTTGAATGTGAGTCGAAATTTTGGGATTAAAAACAGTTCGGACCGCACCGAAATATGCAAAATTTCGTATAATTTTTTAACCGTGGCCACAATATGGGTTGTAATGCTAACAAAAAGAACATGGGCTCCAAAAAACCTTACTAATTAGCAAATGGGCTGTAAATTATTAGAAATAATGGCAGACGGGATGTAAGTTGTTTTCCACAGATTTGAGGCTTTCCTAAAAAAGGTTGACGCACAAGCAGTGACTGTTGGATGGCCATCCAACGGCCGTCGTGCTTCTTCAATCTCTACTCTTCTTGCTCCAGCCGCTCAAACAAGCGCCGGCGGGACTGCCTGCTCCCTCCTCCCCGCGATCGGCTCTGCTGCCGCGCAGGCCTCACCGTCCCACCGTACTCCCATCGCTGGCCTAGCCATCCCTCTACTCACCCACACCTATTGTTATTCTCCGGCGACGGCAGACGAACCAGTAAACCCTCGTACAGTCGTACTCCCCTCCGCGTGGGAAACAATTGCTGAGTCTTCCCTGCCTCCATGCTGTTCCCTTCCTAGGCCTCACCGTCGTCCACCGCCCTGGTGCTCTCAGCGTGGCCTGGTCAACGTGGTCAATGACCGACATGCATATGAAGTGGACCGTACGTGGAGAGGCCGACAGCTGGGTCCATGGCCGCACCAAGGAAATACCTCCTTATTACGCGCAAAATAATGTTTCCTCCACCTGACATCCGGGACCCACCGAAAGGGCCTCTGTATTTCGTGAAAAAAACATTACCGCTGCTGACAGCTCGGACCCACCAGCTATATCTTCACACGCAAGGAAGTGCCTCCTTATTACGCACAAAAAAAATGAAGACTCCCCCTGCTAGCTGGGACCCACCATGGTGGGAGGCTGGCTTGTGGGCCTACTAAGTTGACTGGGACGGGGGCCTTTGTCAACTTTAGTCAATATGAACGATTCTAGCTCCAGTGACCGTACGATGTCCATCCAACGGCCGTAGGGCTTCTGCAACCTCTGGTCTTCTTGCTCCAGCCGCCCAAAGCAGCGTCGGTCGTGCCGCATGCTCCTGCCTCCCGTGGCCGGCTGTGCTGCCGCGGAGGCCTCACCGCCCCCTACTGTCCCCACCGCTAGCCAGGCCCTGCGGCGACGGCAGCCTCACACCGCAGCCGAACCAGTGAACCCTCATACTCCTCTCCGCGAGGGCTTCCACTGCCGCGCCTTCCCCGGCTCCCCGTCGTCCCCTTCCTAGGCCTCGCCGTCGTCCACCGCCGTGGTGCTCTCCATGCGGCGTGGTCAACGTGGTCAAGGAACGACTTCCATCGGAAGAGTACTGTACGTGGAGAGGCTGACAGCTGGGTCCACGACCATAGCCTAGTTTTTTTGTGATTTGCCAAGTAAGTCGCTTTGTCAGGCCTGTTGGGCTGCAAATCTTTCAAGACGAGGAGAGCTTTCATTCGGCTGGCCGAGAAAATGGCGCATCAGTAATGAGAAATGGGCTGTACATTTTTAAAACACATCAAACCGGCAATTAGTTTCAAATATCTGTTTTTCATTTCGAGATTTTAAATTACATTAATTTTTATGTGTGGAGAATTTGTTGGATTTTATATTGATATACATTTATTTTTTAAATCAGTTTGAATGTGAGTTGAAATTTCAGGATTAAAAACAGTTCGGACCGCACCGAAATATGCAAAATTTCGTATAAGTTTTTAACCGTGGCCACAATATGGGCTGTAATGCTGACAAAAAGAATATGGGCTCCAAAAAAAACCTTAATAATTAGCAAATGGGCTGTAAATTGTTAGAAATAATGGCAGATGGGTTGTATGCTATTTTCCACAGATTTGAGGCTTTCCTAAAAAAAAGGTTGACGCACAAGCAGTGACTGTTGGATGGCCATCCAACGGCCGTCATGCTTCTTCAATCTCTGCTCTTCCTGCTCCAGCCGCTCAAACAAGCGCCGGCAGGACTGCCTACTCCCTCCTCCCCGTGGTCGGCTCTGCTGCCGCGCAGGCCTCACCGCCCCACCGTACTCCCATCGCTGGCCTAGCCATCCCTCTACTCACCCACACCTGTTGTTATTCTCCGGCGACGGCAGACGAACCAGTAAACCCTCGTACAGTCGTACTCCCCTCCGTGTGGGAAACAACTGTCGAGTCTTGCCTGCCTCCGTGTCAGTCCCTTCCTAGGCCTCGCCGTCTTCCACTGCCGTGGTGCTCTCGGCGCGGCCTAGTCAACGTGGTCAATGACCGACATGCATCTGAAGTGGACTGTACGTGGAGAGGCCGACAGCTGGGTCCACGGCCGCACGCAAGGAAATGCCTCCTTATTACGCGCAAAATAATGATTCCTCCACCTGACATCAGGGACCCACCGAAAGGGCCTCTGTATTTCGCGAAAAAACGTTACCGCTGCTGACAGCTCGGACCCACCAGCTATATCTTCGCACGCAAGGAAGTGCCTCCTTATTACGCACAAAAAAAATGAATACTGCCCCTGCTAGCTGGGACCCACCATGGTGGGAGGTTGACTTGTGGGCCTACTAAGTTGACTGGGACGGGGCCTTTGTCAACTTTAGTCAATATGAACGATTCTAGCTCCAGTGACCATACGATGTCCATCCAACGGCCGTAGTGCTTCTTCAACCTCTGGTCTTCTTGCTCCAGCCGCCCAAAGCAGCGCCGGTCGTGCCGCATGCTCCTGCCTCCCGTGGCCGGCTGTGCTGCCGCGGAGGCCTCACCGCCCCCTACTATTCCCACCGCTGGCCAGGCCCTGCGGCGACGGCAGCCTCACACCGCAGTCGAACCAGTGAACCCTCGTACTCCTCTCCGCGCGGGCTTCCACTGCCGCGTCTTCCCTAGCTCCCCGTCGTCCCCTTCCTAGGCCTCGCCGTCGTCCACCGCCCTGGTGCTCTCGGCGCGGCGTGGTCAACGGGGTCAAGGAACGACTTCCATCGGACGTGGACTGTTCATGGAGAGGCTGACAGCTGGGTCCACGGCCACAGCAAGGAAGTGCCTCCTTATTACGCGGAAAGTAATGATTCCTCCACCTGACAGCTGGGACCCACCGGACGAGCCACTGTATTTCGTGAAAAAACGTTTCCCCATGACTGCTGGGACCCACCAGCTACATCTTCGCACGCAACGAAGTGCGTCCGGGCAAAAAAATAACGATTCGCCCCCCTGACTGCTGGGACCCACCAGCTACATCTTCACAGGCAAGGAAGTGCCTGACAGTCGGGACCCACCTGGTCAAAGCGTACGTAGCGTTGTCATTCTGGTCGCGAATGTGTACGTACATATATATTGATGGATGTAGAGGCGCGCACGTGTCGTAGTAGAGGCGCGTACGTGTCGTAGTAGAGGCGCGCACGTAGCATGTACACGTACGTACAGCGGCCAGGGTGCAAGAAAGAAAATACAACCACATATGTGTACATACGGGCGGGGTCTCAAATGCCTACTCGCGCATACGTACGGCCAGGGCTCGTGTACATGGCTGGGTCGAAACAGAGAAACAGCGTCGTCGTTGTGTTCATGGGGAGGCAATGAAATGCGTCGTGTTCATGGGGAGGCAACGGAATGCGTCGTGTTCATCGGGAGGCAACGGAACGCGTGGGAGCCAATCGGCTGGGTAAGAACGGAATGCGTGGTCGTGTTCATCGGGAGGGCTTGGACGGAACATGCGATGGAAACGAGGCCTGGCGTACCGCACAACGGAGGAAACGGACCTCCTACATTCGGAACGGGGTCCTGTTGATCGGGAGGGGTGTGGCGTACCGCAAAACGGAGGAAACGTACCTCCTACAGTCGAAACGGGGGTCCTGTTGATCGGGAGGGGTGTGGCGTACCGCAAAACGGACGGAACGGACCTCCTACGGTCAAAACGGGGGTCCTGTTGATCGGGAGGG
>NC_057811.1:67943788-67952052 GCF_018294505.1 Triticum aestivum
TCGGCTTTAGTTAGCAGCAGTAGCGAAGGAATCGCTCGATCGGGTTCAGTTAACAGCCATCGATCGATCGCTCGGGTTCAGTAACGCATAGCCTGCAGTGCAATCGCTCGGGTTCAGTTAGAGCCCAATGCCTTGCTCGGGTTCGGTTAGAGCCAACGCCTCGCACACACGCGCGTACGTATACGAGAGAAACGCGCATCGCTCGGCCCCCGACCTCCCACCGTAACTGGGAACTCCCCGAAATTTTCCTCGCCCTCGCTTCTACCACGGTTTTGTTCCGTCATGGGCGGCCCAAAGATTGTCATGCAGCTGCGTCTCCGGCCCGCCCAGGACGAAAAGCCCATTTTTTGTCATGATTTTTTGTCATAGAAGTAGGAGCCCACCACATCTATGATGATACCGGGTTTTGTCACAATTATCGTCATAGAAGTGTCATATGTATGACAGGAAAAAAATTCGTTCGGCCCAAAATGTCACGGATGTGTCTTTTTTTGTAGTGAGACCTGCAGCGGCTTGAGATGCTGGGCTCTGGCGGCATCGGCTCAGACGGCTTGGGCTCGGGCGCCAGGCGCTGCATGTGACGGGAGGGGCGAAGTTGTCAAGCGAATATTAAGAACAGGGGCGGAGGATGTAAGAAAACACTAAGGGTGTGTTTGGTAGCATGTATGGACCAAACCTAGTTGTTCTTCTCTCATCCATGCTGAGTATAGACATGCTGAGTCCATGCAGTTGCTCTTGTTTAAAAGTGATGTATGCGCTGAGACATGCTGAGCTGAGACTTTGTTTGGCCGCCACATGTATTTAGACATACGGAACATTTTTTTGAATTTTGAAATTCTATTTTTTAAACAAGTTGAACATATTTGAAATTCTGAATTTTTTGAAAATTTAATCAAAATTTGGAAATTTCATAAAAATTGAAACCAAATTTGAAATTTGAACATTTTTTAAATTCTGAAATTGTTTCGATTTTTTTGAAATTTTGAACATTTTTTGAAAATTTAAACAAAATTTGAAATTCTGGACATTTTTTGAAAATTTAAATAATTTTGAAATTCTAAATAGTTTAAAAATTTTAAACAAAATTTGAAATTCTGAACATTTTTGAAAATTTGAGAAAAATCCCGAAATTCAATATTTTGAAAATTTAAATAAAATTTGAAATTATGAACATTTTTTGAAAATTTAAACATATCTGGACATGGTCCGGTGGGTGGGGACGAGGGTCAGGGCTAGCATGGCTGCCTCCATGCACCCTGTCTGGGGTGCATGAGATGGGCATTGCTGAGGGCCCTTTTATGCATCAGATGGGCATAGCTCAGGTGAGCCCATGCACCCTACCAAACAAGCAAAAGTGGGTCGGATTGAGAACTTCTGCCCTCATGCACCCTACCAAACACACCCTAAGTAGCTCGATCTGAAGGAAGATCGGATCGTACCAGGTGGTGTGCTGGTGGACGGGCGGCGGTGGTTGCGGCGTTTCTCATGGTCAGTGCGAGGCGGGCCACGAATACTGCAACGGCCGCCTTGATGTTGCTTATGACGGTTCCGCCCATGGTAGACCAATAGAAAAAGATTCAGGTGGGGGGCTTTTGCCCTCCCCCTGTGACCTTAAAAAAATCAGATAGGTCAGCTGAAAGAAGAAATAAAAATCGGTTAAAGAGATTGTATATGCCACACATCTTGGTGTGTTGGCTGGTGAAATGGATATCAATATAGATTACTAGTTAATTGGAGTAAGTTATTTTGTAGATCAGTTGATATACTGGCCATTGTTTCATATGGTGTCACGAATGCAAACGTTGCATAATTGTACTACTATGCCTAATATAGATGCTTATGCATTATAAATGGGCCCCTGAAAACAAGGACACAATCACACAAGCCTATATCTATACAGATATACATTGCCTGAGCAACAACTTGTGTACACAGAACATTACTCATCTTTATATGTTTGTATACATTGAAAAGATAGGAAACAAAGAATATAATTTTTCAGTTGATTCATGAAATAAGGAGGGGTAATTAGTTGTAACAGCAAAGGGTTTTAGTTCACTCCATGCTTGATACGGAAGCGGAGCAGAGCATCTGAGTTTCCTTATGTATGCTCATCTCTGTGAAAAGAAAAGCTTGTTCGAGAATCAAGCTCAATGTCTGTAGTCAAATTAGAGCTTCTTTGAGAATCAATGGTGTATGCATCAGAATAAACTTATTCGAGAATCAATGGAGCAATGTAGATGGCAAGTTATATGTGGAAGAGTTTGGCTGATTTCCAATCGGTTCAATGAAACGACTCTGTTTTCTTGTAGTATCTGGTGAACCAGCTTCGAGCTGCAGCAGTAAAAAAAAGAGGGACCTGGTTTAGAGTTGCTCGATCTCACCTGATTATATTCAGATGGAATGTGACCACCCAAGAGTTATCAACAGAGCGTTTCATCGTCAAAGGATCTCCTTTTAAATGGGGATCACTCACGTCTTAGCTATGAGACCTACGCGCTAGCCAACTGCGCCACCACCCCTTTGTTGTATTAGCAGCGAAACAACATCTATTTGTACATAACCATTGCCATCGTTAGAAGCTTTCAAACAATCTGGTTGGGAGTCAGAAGAGATTATGTTTGTTTGTGTAAAAATGGCATAGGATGAGCACACAGATCAGTTTTTTTTAGACAAGCACACAGATCAGTTGAAAAACCAAGATGGAAAAACTTAACACTAGACATCAAATGAGCTCCAAAAGGAGCAGGATTTTAGTGGTTTAGTTTATACTGGTGAACAACTCTGCATCAACCAGAGGCATCAGAATGTTCACAACTCATACCAAAATGCTAACTGAATATCAACTGAGCATTGGGTCATTCATTCTAACATTAATTGGTTTGAGCGATTGCGGTTCCTCTTTGCGCTGGTATAGAACTAATTGTGCGCTTACTTACGCATCCGTTATATTCGGCCTAATCCGCTGCAAAGAAGTGGCACTTGCACCACCAAATCTTCTGTAAAGAAGAACATAAATTTGCACTTGCAGCATAAACTAGTAGGTAGACCAAGGAGGAACCATTTTTTGGATAAAGGATGGATTTTATCAACTGGAAATAAAGAATTAACGGGATACAAACACAATGAGCACATACCCAATTACGTCGGCGAAGAGCAAAGTTATACTAAGACCAAAACTCTTCTTAGGCAGACGAAAAAGAAAAAAGAAAAAAGCTCCGAAGCGATCAAAACTGCGATCGACGAACTACACGACCATATACACAAAAAAGTTTGACATCACAAAGAAAATGAGAAAGGTTCTTCAGCAGAACCGCCTCTAGGCGAAGGGAACGACGATCAAGCGCCGCCATTGTTGGATCCAATCACCATTGGTCAAATCCTGGGTTTTCACTCTCAAGATAAGACCCAAGCAGATCCTAGCAATGCCAAATACATGGTAACGATACAAAAACACGGCCATTGCCAAGTATTACCAATTAGGGTCAGACTTTGGGTATTCACCCTAGGGCTCGAGACTGGGTACTCAAAAAGCATCACCAAAATCAAAGTCATCATGTGTTATCGCCACCATTTTTCGTGATCGCAGCAGCTACATGCGTAGCACAATCTTGACATGAGATTCCATGACAGTAAAGACCATGCCCTCATAGGCAAGCACTCAATCTGCAACAAGCGCTAGTTGCCACCAAATGCTCAGAACGACGAAGGTCACCGTCACATATGCGATAAAAATTGGCGAGGCAGGAAGGTCAACAACACTGCCAAAAATCCATTTGAAGACACTCTGGCAGTCCCGCACCGCCCTCATGCTATGTGCTCTTTTGTGTTATAGTCCAATGTATTTCACAGTCCAACAACATGTTGGGGCAGGAAAGAGGCAAGATGGTGATGGTGATGAAGGCGGCGATGCAGGTAAAGATGGTAGTGTAGGATATAGCATTAGCCCTCCAAGCTGCGCGGGGCATTGGTGGAGACTCCTGCTTTTTTCTTTCATCTCTTAGCCCTTCCGCTATGTTGAAGATGTATCTTGGTGCTGCAATCGAAGTGTGTCGGCCTGAGATGGATTCGTGGCAGAGCGCTGGGGAGAGAGAGAGAGAGAGAGAGAGAGAGATTCTAGGGTTGGTGTTAGAAATTGCCGGTCTTCACATGTCTCCTCCATGGATCCACCTCCACTCATTTGATGCACGGGATCTAGAGGAGCCCCAATCTCTCCTACCACCTTAGTTGTCTTTCAAGGATCTTGGGATAACAAATGGGACATAATCGGTTAATATTTTGGAAATTATGTGAATCCCATCGCCCAAATCACATGGTATGACCGTTGGTTCGATCGTGTACGGTTATACTATGCCTCGTCTTATCTCTTGTCACCTCGTATGGACGAGCCTAACTTCCTGGATATTCAATTTGGGCTCACTGGAAAAACATATCTTGTAGATCTCACCAAGGCCTTGTATTTGGGCCCTATAACTTCTCTGGATTGATTTTAATTTTGTTCCTTCCATCATGCTACATTCGGTGGTGGAGGCAGGAATAATTTTCAGGAGATAAAAGCATGTATAATGCAACTATCCAAGAACTCGGTAGAATACTAAATATATATTACTTTGTGTTTTGCAAATAGAATTAACATCCAATATATAAGTGCTGACACTCATAAAACCTCGGTAGATCATGATTAGAATGAACATAAAGATGATCGACAGAACATAAAATCATGGATAAATTGGTAGCTATAGTAGTATCGAATGTACCGGTCACAAGATGACAAGAGGGAACTAATCAATTACTCATCGACCATGTGAGAGCACTGGAATAATGGACCTTATTTTTGGTTGCCATAACAAAATTTGTTTAAAAAATTGAAGTCCAATTCTAATGATGAATTAGCACCTTTATTTCATTATGTACTTGCTTTTCTTCAGCGCCCTACCGATACGTCTCCAATGTATCTATAATTTTTTTATTGTTTAATGCATGCTATTATATTATCCATCTTGGATGTTTTATATGCATTTATATGCTATTTTATATGATTTTTGAGACAAACCTATTAACCTAGAGCCCAGTGCCAGTTTCTGTTTTTTCCTTATTTTTGAGTTTCGCGGAAAAGGAATATCAAACGAGTCCAAATGAGCTGAAAATTTACGGAGAATATTTTTGGAAAATATAAAAAATACTGGAACGAAAATATATCGAAGAAGAGTCCCGGAGGGCGCCCCCACCCCTCTAGGGCGCGCCCTCCGTCCTTGTCGTCGCCTCGTCGGCCCTCTTGACTTGATCCCGATGCCAACACCTCCTATAAATACCAAAACCTCCAGAACAAAACCTAGATCGGGAGTTCCGTCGCCGCAAGCCTCTGTAGCCACCAAAAACCAATCGAGATCCTGTTTCGACACCCTGCCGGAGGGGAAACCATCACCGGTGGCCATCTTCATCATCCCGACGCTCTCCATGATGAGGAGGGAGTAGTTCACCCTCGGGGCTGAGGGTATGTACCAGTAGCTATGTGTTTGATCTCTCTCTCTCCCATGTTCTTGATTTCGCACGATCTTGATGTACTGCAAGCTTTGCTATTATAGTTGGATCTTATGATGTTTCTCCCCTCTACCTTCTTGTAATGGATTGAGTTTTCCCTTTGAAGTTATCTTATCGGATTGAGTCTTTAAAGATTTGAGAACACTTGATGTATGTCTTGCATGTTCTTATCTGTGGTGACAATGGGATATTCACGTGATCCACTTGATGTATGTTTTGGTGATCAACTTGCGGGTTCTGTGACCTTGTGAACTTATGCATAGGGGTTGGCACACGTTTTCGTCTTGACTCTCCGGTAGAAACTTTGGGGCACTCTTTGAAGTTCTTTGTGTTGGTTCGAATAGATGAATCTAAGATTGTGTGATGCATATCGTATGATCAAACCCGCGGATACTTGTGGTGACATTGGAGTATCTAGGTGACATTAGGGTTTTGGTTGATGTGTATCTTAAGGTGTTATTTTAGTACGAACTCTAGGGCTGTTTGTGACACTTATAGGAATAGCCCAATAGATCGATCAGAAAGAATAACTTTGAGGTGGTTTCGTATCCTACAATAATTTCTTCGTTTGTTCTCCTCTATTAGTGACTTTGGAGTGACTCTTTGTTGCACGTTGAGGAATTGTTATATGATTCAATTATGTTATCATTGTTGAGAGAACTTGCACTAGTGAAAGTATGAACCCTAGGCCTTGTTTCCAAGCATTGCAATACCGTTTTTGCTCACTTTTACCACTTGCTACGTTGCTGTTTTTATACTTCATATTGCAAAAACCTATATCTACTATCCATATTACGCTTGTATCACCATCTCTTCGCCGAACTAGTGCACCTATACAATTTACCATTGTATTGGGTGTGTTAGGACACAAGAGACTCTTTGTTATTTGGTTGCAGGGATGTTTGAGACAGACCATCTTCATCCTACGCCTCCCACCGATTGATAAACCTTAGGTCGTCCACTTGAGGGAAATTAGCTACTGTCCTACAAACCTCTGCACTTGGAGGCCCAACAACGTCTACAAGAAGAAGGTTGCGTAGTAGACATCAAGCTCTTTTCTGGCGTCGTTGCCGGGGAGGTCAGTGCTTGAAGGTATGTCTTTAGATCTTGCAAGCAAATCTTTTAGTTTCTTGTTTTATCATAGTTTAGTCTATAAAAGAAACTAAAAAATGGAACTGAGGTTGCCACATATGCTTCTTCTTTTTAATGTCTTTCGTGAAAATGATGGAAAGGAAAATTGTGCTCAACTGTTAGAAGAAGAAGTCTATAAAATGTTTGGCATACAATATTTGAATGATGAGCATGATTGCAGTGTTGTTAGTATGAATTTTTTGAATATCCATGATGCTAATGCACTACTAGGGAAAAGCCTAGCAGTAGCGCGGGTTTTTGGCCTATCGGTAGTGCGGGGTGCCGCACTACTGATACGGCACTACAGCTAAAGGTTAGTAGTAGGGCTTACACATGCTACTGCTATACGTACTTAGTAGTAGCACGTTTTGTAGAAAGCGCTGCTGGTAATTTCTAGCAGCGCGCCTTTGTGCCCGCACTACTACTATTATTGTGTATTCTATTTCCTTTTTCTTTTTATGTCGTATTCATACACCATTATACAAGTTTTCATACAGTCGAAATTTAGAGATTGTTTTACATCGTAATCATCATATCATCATCATCATCATCATATCATTAACAACGTATCATCATAATACATCATTGTCATATAACAACTCCTCATGATCATCATTGTCATATAACAACTCCTCATGATGATCATCATCATCAACTCTAGCTAACACATTGTAGCACATATAACACATTGTACCTAAGACCTACTCCACTTTTATAGGACCTACTACCTTCTCTCAGGTAAAATAGCATAAAACAAGATAGGCCCCAACTCTCCATTATGGAGAATGGAGATTATCCTGTCTCCAATTCTTGCGCTTTGCACAATGTTGCTTCCAAGTAGCTCCCTACGATTGACCATACATTTTTTCCAATCTTTGATTGGCATGTCTTCATCGGTTTTAGAAATCCGGTATGAACAGGAGTGATTCGTCGGATGACTTGGCCGTAGGTTCAAAACATCAAGGCGACCATTCGGAAACATCAGATGAGGCACACAATCCTTCGGGATTTTCTGTTGAAAAACATAGTAATAACTTTGTAGTTAGCAATGTAGTTGAGTTTTAGAAGAATTTATGCAAAAGATGCACGGATATCGTAATAGTAAAAAATCTTACCATGACATCTCCATGGATGTTACCGTAGTTCAACACGTGCACTAGTGGCACGTATTGACCATAATGTGGAGGAGTTTGATAATAGATATTGTAATTCTCAAGATCAGTAATAAATGAGATCAGATGTTTTTTTCCTGATAAGTTAATTCCGAGTCATCGGTGTAGTAGGTTCTTTCTACCATCTTCCGCACATTCTTTGAAGAATGAAAATAAGCTATCAATGGAAATAAGTTGTCAACTATTTTGAAATAAACAATATAAATTACTTAATAACTATGTTTGAGAAACTCACATAGCGGTAGAATTGGAAGCGTAAACAAGGACCCAAATGTCCATATTTTCTTGGGCGATGTCAGGATCGCCAAGAGGAAAGATGACGGAGGACGAAGGCGGAGCGAGGAGGGGCCGGCCGGTGGTGAATGGAGGAGTGGAGGGAGGACGGAGGAGGAGGGGCAGGGAGGAGGGGAGCGCAGGACG
>NC_057811.1:67952473-67966252 GCF_018294505.1 Triticum aestivum
AGGAGGGTGAGGGGGAGGATTACCGAGTCCAGGGAGGAGGGGGAGGTGACGGCGGTGCAGAGGAAGGAGGGGTAGGCGACGACGGTCGGCGTGGGCGAGGGCGGCGAGCGGGGGAGGACCGACGCGAGGGGATTGAGGGAAGAGAGTGAGTGAGTGTGAGTGTGAGTGGAGAGAGGAGAGTGAGGGGCGAACGGTTGGGAAAGATAGGATGGCTTAGCAGTAGCGTGCTTTAGGGAAACACGCTACTGCTAAACGCCCTAGCAGTAGCGCCTTTCAGCAAAGAAGTGCTACTGCTACGCCCGTAGCAGTAACACCATCTGCTACACGCGCTACTGCTAAGTATAAGCATGTAAAAATAAACATAAAAAATACATTGATCATCAATGATCTTTTTGTGTACAATCTGAATTGGCAATATGAGTCCTCACCGGTTTAGAAACCGGAGAAGACTCATATTGCGGACACAAATTCTACACATAGAGTTCAATGAATACCAAGTGGTTGTGATAGTTTGAGAAGTAACATATTTAAGGTGGTAAAAAACATGTTCGCGGAGTGAGGTGGGACTAAATTTAGGTGCAAGGAGTGGAATAAACTTAGCAGTAGTGAGCATTATCGAACGGGGCTACTGCTAAGCTAAATAGTAGTAGCGCTGTTTGGAATAAGGCACTACTGTTATAACTACTATGAATGAGAAGATTTTTTCTTATGTAGTGAGTAGTAAAATTTCTATGCTTGTGCATCATGAGAATAATGCTTTGTGTGATAGTTATATTGTTGAATTCATTCATGATGCTACTGAAAGTTACTATGAGAGGAACGTGTGCTCTTACATATTGCAATAATATCAAGTTTCCTCTCTATGTGTTGAAAAATTTGAAGTATTGCTTGTTTTACCTTCCTATGCTAGTTGATTCTTGTTTCCATGAATCGTTTGCTCACAAAATCTCTATGCATAGGACGTGGGTTAGACTTAAATGTACTTGTCATATGCTTCATGATGCTCTCTTTGTGCTTCAATTCTTATCTTTTATGTGAGCATCATTGAAATTGTCATACCTAGCTAAAAGGGCATTAAATAAAAAGTGCTTGTTAGGAGACAACCCAATATTTACCCCTACTATTTTTGCATGATCACATTATTAAGCTATTGTAGTAATCATGTTTTATAGTTTTTGTTTCAATAAAGTGCCAAATAAAGCCTTTGGGATAATATGGATGATAGTTGATTCAATTCTGTTCAAAAACAGAAACTTTTGTGCCCAGTCACAGAATTGTTAGTCATCACTAGAGCGTCGAAAAATTATGAATTTTTTACAGTATATTGATATACAAATTTCCCAGGTTGTCCTAATTTCTCAGAATTTTTGGAGTAACAGAAGTATGGTTGTTGTTCAGATCATTACAGACTGTTCTGTTTTTGACAGATTCTGTTTTCAATGCATAGTTTGCTTGTTTTCTGGTTTCTATGGCTTATACTGGTCAATATAAATTGTAGAAATGATATGGTACAGTAGGCATTGGGTGAGAACAATTTTGAATCTTGTGTTGACAGTACCAAAGTGAATGATTTATCTTTATCATACTAACCCATCTCACGAAGTTCCGTTAAGTTTTGTGTTGTGAAGTTTTCAAGTTTTGGGTAAAGTTTTGATGGACTACGGAATAAGGTGTGGTAAGAGCCGAAGCTTGGGGATGCCCAAGGTACCCAAGGTAATATTCAAGGACAACCAAGAGCCTAAGCTTGGGGATGCCCCGGATGGCATCCCCTCTTTCGTCTTCGTTCATCGGGAACTTTACTTGAGGCTATATTTTTATTCACCACATGATATGTGTTTTGCTTGGACCGTCATTTTCTTTTGTTTATATTTGCTTGCTTTTATTCAGAGACATGTTTTCTATCTTTTAGTTCAAACAAACGTCAAGTATAGCCTTTACCATGCTTATTTTGCAAGTCTATATGTTGCTGATTGAAAGCAGAATGTTTGCTATTATGTTTTGAATATTTGTGAATAGTCAAATCTTGAAATTTTTACACAATGAGTAACAACAAATTTTCTACAGTGTGGTAATTTTTTCAGAATTTTTGGAGTTAGGGAAGTATGATTCCTCTTGCATTCTTTACAGACTGTTCTGTTTAGACAGGTTGCTATTATGTTTGTTTGCATATGTTTGCTTGTTTAATGATTCTATTTGAGGATGGGAGTATTAAATATGCAGAGGCATTTAGTATGCAATGCCAAATTATAATTTTAGTGATTTTATACAGTAGAGAATGATAAGGTTTTGCATTGGTTTATATTAACCTATCTCACGAGTTCTTGTTGAGTTTTGTGTGGATGAAGTTTTTAAGAATTAGGGAAACCGTGATATGAGAGGAATTAAGGAGACACAAAAGCTCAAGCTTGGGGATGTCCAAGGCATTCCAAGTTAATATTTCAAGAAGTCTCAAGCATCTAAGCTTGGAGATGCCCCGGTAGGCATCCCACCTTTCTTCTTCAACAACTATTGGTTAGTTTTGGTTGAGCCTAAGTTTTTGCTTCTTCACATGATATGTGCTATCCTTGATGTCATTTTATTTTGTTTTGCTTGCTGTTTGAATAAAATATTAAGATCTGAAATACTTAAATGAGAGAGAGAGTCCCGAAATAGCTAAATAATTATTCGACTACTCATTGATCCTCACTTATATCTTTTGGAGTAGTTTATGATTTGCTTTAGTGCTTCACTTATATCTTTTTAGAGCACGACGGTAGATTTATTTTGAAGAAATTGTTGAACTCTCATGCCTCACTTACACCATTTTGAGAGTCTCTAAACAGCATATGCACTTATGATTGGAACTCTAGCAACCATTCGCAACTACTAAAGATCATTAAGGTCGTGAAACCCAACCATAGCATTAAGTATCAAGTCCTCTTTACTCCCATACACAACAACCCACCTACTCGGGTTTAAGCTCCTGTCACTCTCGCAACCCACCATAAGAAAATCATGAACGTATTACAACACTCTACAGAGGGGACCCCTCAAGTTTGCGCGAGACGGAGAGCACCATAGGACAACACCATAAATAAAATATACATTCATACCAACCAAGCTCACGATTAACCCACAGGACAAAACGGATCTACTCAAACATCATAGGATAACAAAATATCATTGGAAAATAATATATGGAGTTGAGCACCATGTTTAAGTAGAGATTACATCGGGGAGAAGGGGTGTTACACCGCTACATAGAGGGGGAGAGAGTTGGTGTTGACGGTAGCAAGATTGTTGTTGTAGATCGCCGTCCCAATCGTTGCCCCGGCGGCACTCCGGCGCCACCGGAAGCGGGGGGGAGAGCCCCCCTCCTTCTTCTTCTTCCTTGGCCTCCCCACTAGATGGGAGGAGAGTTCCCCCTTTGGTCCTTGGTCTCCATGGCGCCAGAGGGGCGGGAGCCCCTCCGAGATTGGATCTCCCTCTTTGTTCTCTTCTGTTTCGCGTCCCCCGGATCTGGCCGAAAACCATTTCTTATATTCCCGGAGATCCGTAACTCCGATTGTGCTGAGATTTTAACACGATTTTTTTCCGGATATAAGCTTCCTTGCACCCGAAGTCGAGCTCCAACCGACGTACGAGGTGAGCACAACCCACCACCACGCGCCTTGCTCAGAGGTGGTGTGCTGGTGTCTTGTGGTGCGTCTGGGCCTCCGTTTGCAGTGATTCCAACTCCCAAAAATCACATATATTTCAAAATAATTCTCCGTAAAATTTTATTGCATTTGGACTTCCTTTGATATGGATTTTCTGCGGTACAAAAATGTAGCGACCAGACCTCAAATAGTCTGTGCTGCTGTGCACCAGTGTCATCCCTGGATCAGTAATGCTGACACGCACAGTACAAATGGAGGATTTATAACAGAGTAGCAATCACACACTTATTACAACGAATATCTCAAAAGAGAATAAGTATGATAAATATGGCTTAAGGGCATCTAATACGATAACAGCGGAAGACTTGGAAGGATAGTGAGTCCATCAACTCCAACGGCATCACTGATTATAAGACCACGACCTAAGGCACCTTACTCGTCGTCTGAAAAGTCTGCAACATGAAACGTTGCAGCCCGGAAACGGGTCAGCACATGGAATATGCTGGCAATATAACACATAGAGAATAATGAACATAATAATGCTATACTACATGCATATATGGCTGGTAGAAAGCTCTATGGTTACAGTTTTGCGAAAAGCCAGCTTTTCCCTACTGCAAAGGAATAAATTTTATTTAACTATCATGGTGGTTGTTAAACATTGAGATGGTTGACAGCATCTCAATCCCAATTAAGTATCATCATTAACCCAACAAGATTAATTAAAGTAACATGATGAGATTCACATGATAATCCAAGTACTAGATACTCAAGATGTCCATAACCGGGGACACGGCTAACCATGATTAGATTGTACACTCTGCAGAGGTTTGCGCACTTTTCCCCACAAGACTCGATCGCCTCCGCTTGATTCTCGCGCTGCATGATGTTTGAGAAACGGATGACCGAGACACAGTCTTTCAGAAGCGTTAGCACCTTACGATGGGTAGACCGGTACACCTACATCCCCTACATCTGCTAGTCTACCACTGTAAGAGTTCACACAACTTAATCAACTATGCTAGAGCCCATAATAGCTTGTGGCTGCACACGGAAGTTTCTAGCATGAATAATCTCATGATCCCTTTGAACCTGGGTGGCGGTCCAAAAAGAAAAACAGGCAATCCTGGAATACCCAGGTACCTCAATCCACCCAGATGTGAGTTTTAGTTGCCACCTTAAGTAAACCATTAATTAACAATCTCACATCTGTCGTGAATATCTCTCAAACCCAATCCACGTCTACAAGCATAGCATAGCAATATAAGCAAACGTAGAAGTAACGCCCAAAGGTTTGAAAATGAAACAGGTGATAGGTACTACCTCTTCTACTTCCCAATACCCACAATTTAATTAGATCCTAATCATGCAATGTTGAGGATTGATCTAATGCAATAAAACTGGGTAGTAAAAGGGGTATGATCAAAGTGTTACTTGCCTTGCTGATGATCCGCGAAACCTAGCGATTCGAAGTAGCAAGCGGCGCACTCCGGGTACTCTATCATAAACAAACAAGCCAACAATAAGTACTCATCTAATGCACGGGTAAAACTCAAATAAGAGAACTAACCAGAAAGTTCAACTTAAGAACTCCGGTTTGCAAAAAAATCAAATCGAACGAAGCAACGAAAGTCAAACGGCGAAAGAAACAAACTTCGTTTACTAATCTGGACCTAGGTCAAATTTTATAGAAACAGAAAACTTGTTTGAGTTGGTTAAACAGAAAGACAATTTCGAGACGAAACTCTAGGCGCTTGAATCGCCTGATTCCGATAAACGAGCGAAAAGTTATACTAGTTCGAAAATCTGATCAGAAAAATCGCGGAATAAATCCGAGAAAAGAAAAACGTCAAACAGATTAACGAACGAACGTTCGTTAACTGGATCTAAACGACGAACGCGTTCAGTAAAACAAACGACCGAGCGAACGCTCGCTAATTAACCTAAACCAAAAGAAAACCGATCTAAAAAAATGGATCTAAAAAAAACCGACGAAAAACCGCGGAAAAACCGAACGGTTTTTCGCGAGAAAACCGGCGGCTACCTCCGGCTCCGGCGAGGCGGCGGCTCCGGTGACGAGGTCGGGCCGCGGCGGCGGGACGGCGAGGGGCGGCTGGCGGCGGCGGGGTCGGGCTGGGGCGGCGCGGGGCTCGAGGCGGGTAGGGTTTGGCCTCGCGCTGGGCCGGCTCGGCACTATATAAAGCCCCGGTCAGGCGGAGTCCTAACCGGTTACGGCCCATAGTCGGTTTCGTTTTTTTTTTAAATAATTACGCGCAGAAAAATAATTAAAAGAAATACCAAACGGACTCCAAAAATCCCAAAATAAATTTTCCCCGTCTTCTAAAATCAAGCCGGACAAGATGAACATTTATTTCGGGCCTAAATGCAATTTTCAAAAACGCACATTTTTCCTAAATTCAAATAAAATATCCGAAAACTCCGAAATAAAATCTTATGTGATTTTTTTATTAAATCTTCAATATTCCTATATTTTGGGAAAGTCATTTTATTCCCTCTCTCATATTTTTATAATTGGAATAATTGAGGATAAAATAAATAAAACCAAATGATCCTATTTTCAAAATTTGATAAATCTCAAATACGAAAATAACGAAATCCCCAACTCTCTCCGTGGGTCCTTGAGTTGCGTAGAATTTCTAGGATCAAACCAAAATGCAATAAAATATGATATGCAATGATGATCTAATGTATAACATTCCAAATTGAAAATTTGGGATGTTACAAACCTACCCCCTTAAGATGAATCTCGCCCTCGAGATTCGGGTTGGCTTGAAAATAGGCGAGAGTGGTTCTTCCGTAGATCTTCCTCTCGCTCCCAGGTGGCTTCATCCTCAGTGTGGTGACTCCACTGAACTTTGCAGAACTTGATAACCTTCCTGCGGGTGACTCGGCTGGCATACTCAAGAATCTTAACTGGTTTCTCCTCATAGGTCAAATCACTTTCCAACTGAATCGCTTCCAGAGGCACTGTATCTCTCAGTGGTATCTCAGCCATCTCTACGTGGCACTTCTTCAACTGGGAAACGTGAAATACATCATGAACTCCTGAGAATCCTTCAGGCAATTCCAGCTTGTAAGCAACTTCTCCCATACGCTCCAAAACTCTGTATGGTCCTACAAAACGGGGCGCTAACTTTCCCTTAACTCCAAAGCGCTTCACTCCTCGAAGTGGTGATACTCGAAGATAAACTCTGTCTCCGACTTCGTGAACTATCTCCTTACGTTTAGAATCCGCATAACTCTTTTGCCTGGACTGGGCTACCTTGAGCCTATCGCGAATCTACCTCACTTTCTATTCAGACTCTTTAATCAAATCTGGTCCAAACAACTGACGGTCTCCAACTTCGTCCCATAACAATGGTGTTCTACACCTCCTTCTGTACAAAGCTTCAAAAGGGGCCATCTTCAAACTGGTTTGATAACTGTTGTTGTCAGAAAACTCTGCATATGGAAAATTGTCGTCCCAACTAGATCCATAATCTAGCGCACAAGCTCTCAACATGTCTTCCAAAATCTGATTGACTCTCTTGGTCTATCCATCTGTCTGTGGGTGAAAGGCTGTACTGAATTCTAGCATGGTTCCCAAAGTTTCATGTAACTGATTCCAAAACTTCGAGGTAAACTGGGTTCCTCTATCTGATACAATGGTCCTCGGAACTCCATACAAACATACGATTCTGGTCATGTATATCTTTGCCAACTTAGCACTGCTGTAGGTGGTCTTCACTGGGATGAAATGAGCTACTTTCGTCAAACGATCGACTACAACCCATATTGAGTCATAGCCTGAACGAGTCCTGGGCAATCCCTTGATAAAATCCATGCCTAGTTTATCCCACTTCCATTCGGGTACCGGCAATGGTTGTAGCAATCCTGCTGGCTTCTGATGTTCTGCCTTCACTCTCTGACATACATCACAAACTGCTACATACTCCGCAATATCCTTCTTCATACCGGTCCACCAGAAAGTATCCTTCAAATAAAAATACATCTTGGTATTTCCTGGGTGAATCGAGTATGGTGAATCATGGGCCTCTTGCAAGATCAACTTCCTGATCTCCGGATCATTGGGCACATAAACGCGGTCCTCAAACCATAAGGTATCGTGCTCATCCTCATGAAATCCCTTGGCTTTTCCTTTGCTCATCTTTTCCTTTATCTCGTTAATTTCCTTATCTGTCTTCTGAGCTTCTCTGATCTTTTCCATCAGGGTAGACTGAATCTCCAACGTTGCTAAATAGCCTCTTGGAACTATCTCCAAACATAGCTCGCGAAGATCCTCGGCTAACTCCTGGGGTAACTCTCCTGTCATGAGTGTGTTGACATGGCTCTTGTGGCTCAACGCATCTGCTACTACGTTAGCCTTCCCTGGTGATAATGCAATCTCATATCATAATCCTTAATGAGCTCCAACCATCTCCTCTGCCTGAGATTCAACTCCTTCTGCGTGAAAATGTACTTCAAACTCTTGTGATCCGTGTACACCTCACAATGGTTTCCGATGAGAAATGTCTCCATGTCTTCAACGCATGCACTACGGCTGCTAATTCCAAATCATGTGTGGCATAATTCTTCTCATGGGGTTTAAGTTGTCGTGAAGCATATGAAACAACTCTTCCTTCCTGCATAAGCACTGCTCCAAGTCCTTGACGTGAAGCGTCACAATAAACTTCATAATCCATGCGTTGGTCTGGCAGAATCAACACTGGAGATGTAACCAATCGTTTCTTCAACTCTTGGAAACTAGCTTCACATTCCTCAGTCCAATTGAATTTGGTGTCCTTCTTCAATAGCTCAGTCATGGGTTTTGCAATCTTTGAGAAATTCTCAATGAACCTCCGGTAGTATCCTGCAAGTCCAAGAAAACTCCGGATCTCTCCAACTGACGTGGGTGATTCCCAACTTGTTACTGTGTCAACTTTGGCGGGGTCTACTGCTATTCCTTCTCCGGATATAACATGTCCGAGGAATCCAATTTCCTTCAGCCAAAACTCACACTTGCTAAATTTGGCGTATAACTGATGTTCTCTGAGTTTCTCAAGTACCAAACGCAAATGCTCCTTATGCTCCTCTTCATTCTTTGAGTAGACCAAAATATCATCAATGAACACCACGACGAACTTATCCAAAAACTCCATAAACACTTTGTTCATCAGGTTCATAAAATAGGCAGGTGCATTAGTCAGACCAAATGACATAACGGTATACTCATACAGCCCATACCTGGTGGTAAAAGCCGTCTTAGGTATATCCTGCTCTCGAATCTTCAACTGGTGGTATCCTGATCGTAGATCGATCTTGGAAAATACCTTAGCTCCTTGTAAGCGGTCAAACAAATCATTGATCATCGGCAGTGGGTACTTGTTCTTGATGGTCACTTCGTTCAATCCTCGATAATCAACAACCATCCTCAACGATCCATCTTTCTTCTCCACTAGAAGTACTGGTGATCCCCAAGGTGACGAACTTGGGCGAATATAGCCTTTATCCAGTAACTCCTTAATCTGCTTCTTAATTTCCTCCAAATCTTTTGCGGGCATCCTGTACGGTCTCTTAGATATTGGTCCTATGCCTGGCAAAAGTTCAATCAGAAACTCAATGTCTCTATCCGGTGGCATGCCTGGCAACTCTTCTGGAAAAACATCCGGGTAATCCTTCACCACTGGTACTTCCTCCTGTACAACTCCTGATAAGGAATTCACCTGAGTTCTCTTCGGCATATGCCGGGATACATACTTAATCCTTCTTCCTTCTGGGGTGGTAAGCGAAATCGTCTTACTGGCGCAATCGATGTTTCCTCCATACATCGATAGCCAATCCATACCCAAAATTACATCCAAACCTTGCGACTCCAAAACTATTAGGTCTAAGGGGAAAACATGCCTACCTATGGCCAATGGCATCTGAAAACATCCTTGGCTTGCCATATACTCTGCTCCTGGTGAACTTACTAACAAAGGTGTTTTAAGAACCTTGGTGGGCAACTTATACTTATCCACAAATCCCCTTGATATGTATGAATGCGATGCACCAGTATCGAAAAGAACGAGTGCAGTAAATGACTTAACCAAAAACTTACCTATTACTGCATCAGGCTGTGCTTCAACCTCCTCCATGTAAATGTGGTTCACATGTCCTTTGTTGAAAGGGTTCGGCTTCTTCCCAGAGCTTCCATTTCCATTACCATTCTGGGCTTCAGGACATTCATTGGCATAATGTCCAGTCTTCTGGCACTTAAAGCAAGTGACTTGGCTCAGGTCTCTCTTAGCTGGGGTTGAAGGGTTGGTACGGTTCTGGCCGTTGTTTCCTCCGTTCCCATTACCATTCTTGGAGCCATTATGGTTGTGCGAACTACCTCCTCCATGGGTATGCTGAAACTGTCCTCCCGATTTCGGGGTAAAACGTGGCTTCTGCTGAGCTCCAGAATTGTACTTCCCTTGTCCATACTTCCTCTTACGGTTTTCAATCTACTGCTGCTTCCCTTCAATCATGAGTGCTCTATCTACCAACTCCTGGTAGTTATTGAAGGTTGCTACCATTAGCTGCAAGCTCAGCTCATCATTCAGTCCTTCCAGAAACTTCTCCTGCTTGGCTGCATCTGTAGCAACGTCATCTAGTGCATAACGTGCTAACTTACTGAAATCCTCCACATACTAGCCTACGGTGCATCCTCCTTGGCGTAGGTTGCGAAACTCACGCTTCTTCATAGCCATAGCTCCTGCTGAAACATGGGATGTACGGAAAGCTTGCTGAAACTGGTCCCATGTGACAGTGTCAATAGGGTGTGTGGCTGTGTAATTCTCCCACCATGATGCTGCGGGTCCATCAAGCTGATGTGCGGCAAAACGCACTCTCTCCGCATCTATGCATCCTGCAGTGGTCAATTCCCTTCCAACTTTGCGGAGCCAATCATCTGCAACAATCGGCTCGGTGCTGCTGGAAAACACCGGCGGATTTAGCCTCAAGAAACGGGCTAAGTGATCAACAGGTGGTGGTGGTGGGTTGTTGTTGTTGTTGTTGTTGCCTTGGTTCTGTACTAACACTTGCATCAGGGCATTCTACTGCTGAATCAATTGTGTGATCTCCGGTGGGAAAACAAATCCGGTGTCGCGTCTCGGAGGCATCTGATAGGTTTAGAAAAGATGAGAGTTTAGAATAGAATGAGGTCTAGAGAGAAAACACTACCCATATGCTCATGATAAACACAATCAATATCACTCAATCAAATCAAACAATGCATACAATCGATCTAACTAGCGTTACAAAAGTGCTCGAACTATACTATATACATGGGGGAATACTACTACTGATATGGTGGTCTACTAGAAATTTTGATCAGTCGAAGACTCCATGATATCTGCTCCAGCTTCATCAACAAAGTCATCTTCACTTGGTTCTGAGTCGGTGTCGTCGATGATGATGTAGTTATCCGGGCAAGCGCATTCATCATCTTCTCCTTTTGATGATGGATTTCCCATGAATACTCCAATCTTCTTCTCCAGGTCGTCATTCTTCCCTACTAGTGCGACGATTTCCTCCAAATAATCCTCGCGTGTAGCCTTGAGTTCTTCCTCCAACTCCTTGATCTTGGTCAATGCCTTCTTCAGATCTATCATGTCTGAACACATCTGGTTCTCCTGGCGACGAATGTGTTGGTTTTGCTCCTGGATGAAAGCTGCAATTGATCCATCCTTCTTGGTGCTGATCATCTCCCATTGCTCGTCTCGGCGTCCACAAATCTGATAAATAGTATCCTTAAGCTCCCTGTGGTAGACTTCTCCAATGCGTCCCATAGAGATGTGGGCTGCCATGCTCTTCCCTAAACTCCAGGTTGGTGCTTCAAAAGAAAACTTTATAGGCTCAGTGACTGGTGTAAACGTCCTTCCTGGAATTTGAACTTGAATCTTCCAGCTCTCCTCTTCTGGTAGTGTGGCGTTGTAGGTTCCGGTGTTGCTTGGTATTCCAATGTTCAAGTACTTAGTGACTTCCTTCAAGTGTCGTCCAAAAGGTGTATCTTCATCTGGTTGCATGAACTTGTTCCTTGCATTCGCCATTCCTAAAAGAGTAGAAAGTGGAGAGGAGTCAGAAATGAGAAGAGAGTAGTGTTCTAGGGTTTAAGCTTAGTGGTCGTGTCCTACACTCAGCGTGTGCTCCGATACCACATTTGTAGCGACCAGACCTCAAACAGTCTGTGCTGCTGTGCACTAGTGTCATCCCTAGATCAGTAATGCTGACACGCACAGTACAAATGGAGGATTTATAACAGAGTAGCAATCACACACTTATTACAACGAATATCTCAAAAGAGAATAAGTATGATAAATATGGCTTAAGGCCATCTAATACGATAACAGCGGAAGACTTGGAAGAATAGTGAGTCCATCAACTCCAACGGCATCACTGAGTATAAGACCACGACCTAAGGCACCTTACTCGTCGTCTGAAAAAGTCTGCAACATGAAACGTTGCAGCCCGGAAACGGGTCAGCACATGGAATATGCTGGCAATGTAACACATAGAGAATAATGAACATAATAATGCTATACTACATGCATATATGGCTGGTAGAAAGCTCTATGGTTACAGTTTTGCGAAAAGCCAGCTTTTCCCTACTGCAAAGGAATAAATTTTATTTAACTATCATGGTGGTTGTTAAACATTGAGATGGTTGACAGCATCTCAATCCCAATTAAGTATCATCATTAACCCAACAAGATTAATTAAAGTAACATGATGAGATTCACATGATAATCCAAGTACTAGATACTCAAGATGTCCATAACCGGGGACACGGCTAACCATGATTAGATTGTACACTCTGCAGAGGTTTGCGCACTTTTCCCCACAAGACTCGATCGCCTCTGCTTGATTCTCGCACTACATGATGTTTGAGAAACGGATGACCGAGACACAGTCTTTCAGAAGCGTTAGCACCTTACGATGGGTAGACCGGTACACCTACATCCCCTACATCTGCTAGTCTACCACTGTAAGAGTTCACACAACTTAATCAACTATGCTAGAGCCCATAATAGCTTGTGGCTGCACACGGAAGTTTCTAGCATGAATAATCTCATGATCCCTTTGAACCTGGGTGGCGGTCCAAAAAGAAAAACAGGCAATCCTGGAATACCCAGGTACCTCAATCCACCCAGATGTGAGTTTTAGTTGCCACCTTAAGTAAACCATTAATTAACAATCTCACATCTGTTGTGAATATCTCTCAAACCCAATCCACGTCTACAAGCATAGCATAGCAATACAAGCAAACGTAGAAGTAACTCCCAAAGGTTTGATAATGAAACAGATGATAGGTACTACCTCTTCTACTTCCCAATACCCAAAATTTAATTAGATCCTAATCATGCAATGTTGAGGATTGATCTAATGCAATAAAACTGGGTAGTAAAAGGGGTATGATCAAAGTGTTACTTGCCTTGCTGATGATCCGCGAAACCTAGCGATTCGAAGTAGCAAGCGGCGCACTCCGGGTACTCTATCATAAACAAACAAGCAAACAATAAGTACTCATCTAATGCACGGGTAAAACTCAAATAAGAGAACTAACCAGAAAGTTCAACTTAAGAACTCTGGTTTGCAAAAAGAATCAAATCGAACGAAGCAACGAAAGTCAAACGGCGAAAGAAACAAACTTCGTTTACTAATCTGGACCTAGGTCAAATTTTACAGAAACAGAAAACTTGTTTGAGTTGGTTAAACGGAAAGAGAATTTCGAGACGAAACTCTAGGCACTTGAATCGCCTGATTCCGATAAACGAGCAAAAAGTTATACTAGTTCGAAAATCTGATCAGAAATCACGATCAGAAAAATCGCGGAATAAATCCGAGAAAAGAAAAATGTCGAACAGATTAACGAACGAACATTCGTTAACTGGATCTAAATGACGAACGCGTTCAGTAAAACGAACGACCGAGCGAACGCTCGCTAATTAACATAAACCAAAAGAAAACCGATCTAAAAAAAGGATCTAAAAAACTGACGAAAAACCACGGAAAAACCGAACGGTTTTTCACAAGAAAACCTGCGGCTACCTCCGGCTCCGGCGAGGCGGCGGCTCCGGCGATGAGGTCGGGCGGCGGCGGCGCGGCGGCGAGGCGG
>NC_057811.1:67966815-67979472 GCF_018294505.1 Triticum aestivum
GGCTGGGGCGGCGCGGGGCTGGAGGCGGCTAGGGTTTGGCCTTGCACTGGGCCGGCTCGACACTATATAAAGCCTCGGTCAGGCGGAGTCCTGACCGGTTACGGCCCATAGTCGGTTTCGTTTTTTTTTAAATAATTACGCGCAGAAAAACAATTAAAAGAAATACCAAATGGACTCCAAAAATCCCGAAATAAATTTTTCCCGGCTTCTAAAATCAAGCCGGACAAGATGAACATTTATTTGGGGCCTAAATGCAATTTTCAAAAACGCACATTTTTCCTAAATTCAAATAAAATATCCAAAAACTCCGAAATAAAATCTTATTTGATTTTTTTTATTAAATCTTCAATATTCCTATATTTTGGGAAAGTCATTTTATTCCCTCTCTCATATTTTTATAATTGGAATAATTGAGGATAAAATAAATAAAACCAAATGATCCTATTTTCAAAATTTGATAAATCTCAAATACGAAAATAACGAAATCCCCAACTCTCTTCGTGGGTCCTTGAGTTGCGTAGAATTTCTAGGATCAAACCAAAATGCAATAAAATATGATATGCAATGATGATCTAATGTATGACATTCCAAATTGAAAATTTGGGATGTTACAAAAAAACATGCAAAAAACGGGAACTGGCACTAGGCACTGGATCAATTGGTTAGTCCAATAAATCATATAAAAAGTTGCCAAAAATATGTGAAAGTTGTATAAGATTGGCATGAAACAATAAAAAATTATAGATACGACGGAGAGGTATCAGCATCCCCAAGCTTAATTCATGCTCGTCCTCGAGTAGGTAAATGATAAAAAGGATACTTTTTGATGTGGAATGCTACCTAGCATAAACTTGGTCATATGTCTAATCATGGCATGAATATTAAGACATAAGTGATTCAAAGCAATAGTCCATAATTTGACATAAAGACATCAATACTCAGGCATCCCAAAAAACAATCATGTCTTTCAAAATAGCAATGCTAAAGAAAGCTATCCCTACAAAATCATATAGTCTTGTCATGCTCTGTCTTCTTAACACAAAGTATTTATCATGCACAACCCCGATGACAAGCCGAGCAATTTGTTCATACTTTTTAACGCGCTTCAGCTTTTTCAACCCTCATGCAATACATGAGTGCAAGCCATGGATTTAGCACTACGGGTGGAATAGAGTATGATGATAGGGGTAAATATAAAGAAGACAAAAGAGTAAGAAAGTCTCACACCGACGCGGCTAACCAACGGGCTATGGAGATGCCCATCAATTGATATCAACGTGAGGAGTAGGGATTGTCATGCAACGGATGCACTAAGAGCTATAAGTGTATGAAAGCTCAATATGAAAACTAAGTGGGTGTGCATCTAATCCTATAATGAAAATTTCCCACTAGTATATGAAAGTGACAACATAGGAGACTCTCCATATGAAAAACATGGTGCTACTTTGAAGCACAAGTGTGGTAAAGGATACTAACAATGCCCCTTCTCTCTTTGCTTTTTTCTTTTTTCTTTTTCTTTATTTTCTTTTTTTCTTTTTCTTTTCTTTTTTTTCTCTCATTCTCCGGAGTCTCATCCCGACTTGTGGGGGAATCATAGTCTCCATCATCCTTTCCTCACTGGGGCGCTGCTCTAAAAATGATCATCACACTTCTATTTACTTATAACTCAAAAGAAATAAAAATTACAACTCGATACCTATGACAAAGTATGACTCTATATGAATGCCTCTGGCAATGTACCAGGATGTGCAATGATCTAGCATAACATGTATAAAAAATGATGAACGGTGGCTGAGCCACAACTACTATGTCAGCTATATGATCATGCAAAGCAATATGACAATGAATGCTCAAGTCATCAAACAGAAGCCGTGGAAGTTGCATGGCAATATATCTCGGAATATCCATGGAAAAGCCATAATAGGTAGGTATGGTGGCTGTTTTGAGGAAGATATAATAAGGCTTATGTGTGATAGAGCGTATCATATCACGGGGTTTGGATGCACCTGCGAAGTTTGCACCGGCTCTCGAGGTGAGAAAGGCCAATGCACGGTACCGTAGAGGCTAGCAAATTGCGAAAAGGTAAGAGTGCGTATAATCCATGGACTCACATTAGTCATAAAGAACTCATATACTTATTGCATAAGTTTATTAGCACTCGAAGCAAAGTACTACTACGCATGCCCCTAGGGGGATAGATTGGTAGGAAAATACCATCGCTCCTCCCCGACCGCCACACGTAAGGAAGACAATCAATAATAAATCACGCTCCAACTTCATAGCATAACGAGAGACTATACGTGCATGCTTCGGGAATCACAAACCTTAACACCAATATTCTTACTAAACATAACCATTTACTAGTACCTCCCACATATCCCATCTCTATATCGCAAAACTATTGCAAGGAATCAAACATATCATATTCAGTGATCCATAAGTTTTATGTAGGATTTCATGACTAACCATGCAATTGACCAATTCCTTTTGACTCTCTAAATAGATATAAGTGAAGCATGAGAGTTTAATTCTTTCTATAAAAGACCATACTCTAATAAATATAAGTGAAGCAAAATAGCATTCTTCAAATAACGGTTTTCTATGTGAAGAGAAATAGGCAATCCAAACTTCAAATGATATAAGTGAAGCACATGAAGCATTCTATAAAGCCACACTCAAAGGATATAAGTGAAGTGCAATGAGCATTCTATAAATCAACCATGGAATATCTCATACCAGCATGGTGCATAAAAGAAAAATGAAAACTAAATGCAAAAGACGCTCCAAGATTTGCACATATCACATGAACGAAACAAATCCGAAAACATACCGATACTTGTTGAAGAAAGATGGGATGCCTTCCGGGGCATCCCCAAGCTTCGACGCTTGAGTCTCCTTGAATATTTACTTGGGGTGCCTTGGGCATCCCCAAGTATAAGCTCTTGCCTCTCCTCCTTCTCCTCACATCGAGACCTCCTCGATCTTCGAACACTTCATCCACACAAAACTTAACTAAACTTTTAGTGGCGGGGTTAGTGAATATGGCGATGAAATCCCATCATGTAGTGTTGTAACATTATTGTATAATTATAAACAAACATTACCCACTGTATGCTATCACAATTCTATGGCCCCAAGTCAAGGAGGCTTCAACAAGAATTCAAACATACGCAAATAATGAAGCTATAACAGCAATCTGTGAACACAGGACAGTCTGTAAAGATTCGAACATCCACCATACTTCTGTAACTCGAAAAATTCTGAAAAAATAGGAAAAATAAAAATTTAGTATAGAAAGACAGTACAAAAGGTTTCAGAACTGTTTGACTTCCAGTAAAAAATGTAAAATCGCGCACTACAGCTAAAGTTTCTGTTTTTCACCACACAAACCAACGAGCAATTTAAACATTCTAAAGGTAAATCTTGGCACATTATTTTTATAATACAATGGAATTGTACAAGGGGATAATTATTTTTGTTGAAAAGTTTCTGCAATGAAGATTCATAAAGTTTCCATGGGCATGAACAAAGTTTAAGGACGTCCCCCACTTTCGCAATGCTCGTCTCTCTCACTTTAGCTTTTCTTTTTGTGAAGTTTTAAGTTCCCCTGTATATTTTTGTTTTGTTTTTAAACTATATAAAAGCACTCAACAGAAATAAATGACTCTCTAAAACTTCCGGGTTGTCTCCCTGGCAGCGCTTTCTTTAAAGCCATTAAGCTAGGCATAAAGTGCTCAAGTAATGGATCCACCCGGATCCCAAGGTATATCAAAGGCAATTTGAATCAACAATGATTTTTCATTTAGTGGTGATCACAAAGCAACATATATCAAGCAATGACGAAGTCTAACTCTCTTCCTATGCATCGGCATGTCATACAAGAACAATTCATGAACATCAAGTAAAGGCCAATACATAGCATAAGCAGTTTCTTGCAATTTTATCATGTTGGAAACACAAAGAGGCGGAGATATAGTTCCTCTGTCATAATAATTGCAAGTAGGAGCAGCAAGCACATGCATATTATATTCATTAAAATCATCATGTGCAATGGTAAAAGGAAACCCATCAATGTAATCCTTAATAAGTGAAAACTTCTCCGATATAGTGTAGTTTCGAGAATTCAAAAAGATAATAGGACTATGATGTGTGGGTGCAATAGCAACAATTTCATGTTTAACAAAATGAACAATAGCAATTTCATCTCCATAAGCATAATTCATATTGGCATCTTGGCCACAAGCATAGCAATCATCAAGTTCATCAAAAAGGGATATTTCAAATGAATCAACGGGATCATAGCAATTATCATGGCAATCATCCTTCCGTAAGAATGGAGGGACATTAAACAATGTATGAGTTGGAGGGTTACTCTCAATAGAAGGTGGGAACGGGTAGCTAATCCAATTTTCCTCCTTTTGTTCTTCTCTCTCCTCATTATCTTTTTCATCCAATGAGCTAATAGTTTCATCAATTCCTTCTTCCATAGACTCCTGCAAAAAATTATTCTCTTCTTGGACAGCGGAGACTTTCTCAATAAATTCATCAATATCGGAATTGTATTTATAATTATCATAGCAATATTTAAGGATGGAATTTCCAGGTCTATAAACATCATCATCAAAAGCTTCATACTTTTCAAACAAAGATTCAATTTCATAAGCACCCTTAAAAGCAACAAATTCTTCTATTCTTTCCACATCATAGTAATCATATCTACCATTAGCATAAGAAGCAAAGGTTTCATTATCATTACATTTGCATGAAAACGGATGGTGGGGAGCATTCATCCTAGAGCAACAAGTAAAATCATATCTCAAGCATAGATTCCAAGCATACCATTTCAATATATGAATTTGATCCCATAACAATTTCCGTTTGTGAGTCAAGCGATAATCCCTAAAGTATTCACGTTGATCCAATGTTACTCCCATTATATAGTTGAATGGGGTTTTCTCAGGATTACAAAGTAGTGCATAATATCTTTCACATAACGAGCATCAAGGGTTTTAGGAGGATCCCCATCTCCATGAGTAGTAGGTACTAATTTTTTTGGTGTTTCGTGTTTCATATCCATAACTAAAGATAGAGAGCAACTTAGAACTAGAAATAAAAAACTACTTGGTGATAAACCAAACAAGCACACACGAGAATATTCACCCCACGCTATAACTCCCCGGCAACGGCGCCAGAAAAAGGTCTTGATAACTCACAAGTATAGGGGATCGTTTGTTGCATTTTTCGATAAATAAGAGTGTCGAACTCAACGAGGAGCTAAAGGTAGAACAAATATTCCCTCAAGTTCTATCGACCACAGATACAACACTGCGCACACTTGACGTTTGCTTTACCGAAAACAAGTATGAAACTAGTTTATAGGAGTGATGCTAGAACTACTTTGCAAGAATAAAACTAGAAGTACTTTGCAAGATAATAAAAGTTAGGTGTTTAGTAAAAGGGTTTGCGTCAACAAGAAAGTTATTTGTCCCTAGGCAATCGATAACAAGTACCGGTAATCATTCTTGTAATTTTATATGAGGGAGAGGCATGAGCTAACATACTTTCTCTACTTGGATCATATGCACTTATGATTGGAACTCTAGCAAGCATCCGCAACTACTAAAGATCATTAAGGTCATGAAACCCAACCATAGCATTAAGTATCAAGTCCTCTTTACTCCCATACGCAACAACCCACCTACTCGGGTTTAAGCTTCTATCACTCTTGCAACCCACCATAAGCAAATCATGAACGTATTACAACACCCTACAGCGGGGACCCCTCACGTTTGTGTGAGATGGAGGGCACCATAGGACAGCGCCATAAATAAAATATACATTCATACCAACCAAGATCACGATTAACCCAGAGGACAAAACGGATCTACTCAAACATCATAGGATAACCAAATATCATTGGGAAATAATATATGGAGTTGAGCGCCATGTTTAAGTAGAGATTATAGCGGGGAGAAGGGGTGTTACACCGCTGCATAGAGGGGGGAGAGTTGGTGTTGATGGTAGCAAGATTGTTGTTGTAGATCGCCGTCCCGATCGTTGCCCCGGCGGCACTCCGGCGCCACCGGAAGCGAGGGGGAGAGAGCCCCCCTCCTTCTTCTTCTTCCTTGGTCTCCCCTATAGATGGGAGGAGAGTTCCCCCTCTGGTCCTTGGTCTCCATGGCGTCGGAGGGGCGGGAGACCCTCCGAGATTGGATCTCCCTCTCTGTTCTCTTCTGTTTCGCGTCCCCCAGATCTGGCCGAAAACCATTTCTTATATTCCCGGAGATTCGTAACTCCGATTGCGCTGAGATTTTAACACGATTTTTTTTCCGGATATAAGCTTCCTTGCGCCCGAAGTAGAGCTCCAACCGACGTACGAGGTGAGCACAACCCACCACCACGCGCCTAGCTCAGAGGTCGTGCGCTGGTGTCTTTTGGTGCGTGTGGGCCTCCGTTTGCGGTGATTCCAACTCCCAAAAATCACATATATTTCAAAATAATTCTCCGTAAAATTTTATTGCATTTGGACTTCGTTTGATATGGATTTTCTGCGATACAAAAAACATGCAAAAAACGGGAACTGGCACTGGGCACTGGATCAATAGGTTAGTCCAATAAATCATATAAAAAGTTGCCAAAAATATGTGAAAGTTTTATAATATTGGCATGAAACAATCAAAAATTATAGATACGACGGAGACATATCAACATTCATGCCACAATAAAGAAAATTACATGGATGAATATGTTAGGTAGCATTCCACATAATTTTTTTTTGTTTTTATCATTTACCAACTCGAGGACGAGCAGGAATTAAGCTTGGGAATGCTTGATACGTCTACAACATATCTATAATTTTTTATTGTTCCATGCTATTATATTATCCATCTTGGATGTTTTATATGCATTTATATGCTATTATATGAATTTTGGGACTAACCTATTAACCTAGAGCCCAGTGTCAGTTTCTGTTTTTCCTTATTTTTGAGTTTCGCAGAAAAGGAATATCAAACGGAGCCCAAACGTGCTGAAAATTTATGGAGAATATTTTTGGAAAATATAAAAAATACTGGAATGAAAAGATTTACCCTTGCCGGACCACAGTCCGCTCTCTGCATGCTGGTTATGTCTTGCATCATTCCTTTCCCTACGGTATGCATAATCAAGATTGGAGACTCGTGGTTTAGGGGATTTCCGAACTGGAAAGATGTTGTCACTCACGGGCATGAGTTGGCCGTCAAGATCGTTCTTCCTGCACTTGTTTTAGTTCTATGTTATCTCAGTGACGGTCCACAGCTCGCTGTTCATCGCCATGAGGCGCTTCTTCATCATGGCCTTCCACTTGGGATACTCGTGACCGTCAAAGATGGGGCATGACACGGTCTTCATTCCTGTGGTCGACATAACTAAAACTCCAGGCGGTTAAACCAAAATCACACAGAACAAGGGAGTACCTTGCTCTGATACCAACTGAAAGTGCGTTATATCGACTAGAGGGGGTGAATAGGCAATTTTTATGAATTCTTCACTGAGGAATTTCAGGGTGAGGAAATTCCTAAGTGAAGAACTACTTGCAGCGAAATAAGTACTCGGATGTAAACATAATAGAACACAAGCATGGTCATCATGAAGAAATGAAAACAAACACAGAGTACAGAAAGCGTAAACACAGGATAACACAGAATGAAGACAATTAGACTGAAGAAATTGAACTGAGGAAATTGAGAAAGTCTTTAGTCAAAGTCTTCAAAACAGATATGAACAAGTGCACAACACAGTAATGAGGAAATGAAAGAGTTGAGGAAATAGAACCAGTAGGCTTGGTGAAGACAATGATTTGGTAGACCAGTTCCAACTGTTGTGACAGTTGTACCACTACTAGGAAAAGGGCTATAGATGGAATGGCCACTAATGGCGCACCAGACATGTGGTGCGCAACTACTATATAGCAGTGGCGCACCATGTGCTGGTGCGCCATTAGTGTGAAAGACACTAATGGCGCACCAGACACACGGTGCGCCACTAGTAACAATTTTTTTATTTTTTATTTTTCCAAACATACTAATGGCGCACCAGGGCACAGTGCGCCATTACTAGTTCTAACTAGTAATGGCGCACCAGCCTCATAGTGCGCCACTACTATATTTTTTTTTAGTTTTTATTTTTTTGCAAACTACTAATGGCGCACCAGGGAACAGTGCGCCATTACTAGTTTAAACTAGTAATGGCGCACTGTTCCCTGGTACGCCATTAGTGTTTTTTTTTGCAAAACTACTAATGGCGCAAAACCAGCAGGTGCGCCATTAGTAACCAGGGTTACTAATGGCGCATTTGTTGGTGGTGCGCCATTAGTAACCTGGGACGAGCTAGATATGTTGGACAGCCACACCTAGCCACTCACTTTCCCCACTTCATTCTCTGGACCTCCTCCTCCAAGCTTGTCTCGGCTGCCTCCTCCTCCTCACCTCATTCGCACCATAAATTCATCCAAATTAAGTGGTTAAATTACCTTTTTTTGATAGGTAAGTAAGGGGGAAGCTATCTTTATGTTGTTCTCCCTCCAACAATGTGCACATGCACTTTTTATGGCCTAGCTAGATCTATGTATGTTTGTGGTGTTGCATATATGTTTGTGTTTGCAGGTACCGGTATTTGAAATGCGATTGTTGCCAATATTTTGCCGGAATGTTGATTCATTTCCGTTTCGGCGAGAATTTTGGCACTATGCATTCTTTTTGGTCCTATTTTTAGGGAAAGTCATGCCAAATTTTTTCTTGGTTCTAAAATATCATTTTGCTCTACCCCGCAGGCGACCATGGTCCACATGATGACCGAAGGCATCGTGAATAGGTTTTTGAGCTCCGCGAAGGCCGAGATGCTTGAAAAGAACGAGACAGAGATAAGATGTCCGTGTCGAAGATGCAAGCTGAAGAGCCTTATTGCGGACCCGAATTCCGGGCAGGTGCGGGACCACCTGCTCTTGTGTGGTTTCATGGATGGCTATCGGTGGCAAGGTGATGAAGATGACTATGAAGTCGTCCATGGGGGCCGGGCAAGAAATGAGGAAGGGCAGCAAGACAACCACCGCGGCTCGGGCGGGCGAGAAGACGAAGAATCTCCAGGACATGATCACGACGGTGATGCTGTACACAGTCATCATGTAGAAGATGTCAGACATGATGATGAGGAAGATGCGGGAGCAGACGAAGGGCATGATCATGAAGATGAAGATGCCGGCGGAGCAGACGACGATGGACCATCGATGGGCTGGGTGCAGGACCCTCATATTCAAGAGATGCTTCTCAAGCAGACGGATAACGCAAGAGCTACCGCCCGAGAGAAAGCCAAGTTGGATCAACTGGAGATAGACGCGGTTAGTCCATCGTATGAAGGATGCAGGCCCGAGGATACCCGCCTCAAAGTAACGCTCATGGCTCTGGAGATGAAGGTAAAACACAAAATGACCGACGCATGGTTCGACGAGAACATGTCATTCTGGCACGAACGTCTTCCCAAGGGGAACAAGTGCTCGACCAGTTTCGAGGAGGCGAAGAAAATCGTGTTTCCTCTGGATTTACCGCACGTGAAATACCATGTGTGCATGAACAATTGCATCATTTATCGGGACGAGCACGCGGAGTCTACCATATGTCCGGTGTGCGGCGTCACACGATACAAGAAGAGGAAGAAAGCTCCTCGAAAAGTGGTGTGGTACTTTTCGATCACTCCTCGTCTGCAGTGGTATTTCGCGGACCCTAAGGTAGCAAAGCTCCTGCGTTGGCACGCGGATAGGGAGGAGAAGAAGCGAGAAGATGACGCAAATGATCCGGAGATAAATAAAAAAGACAAGATGCTAAGTCACCCTAAGGATGGGAGCCAGTGGCAAGCGTTGAACTTCGAACACCCAGAATTTGGGAAGGATCCAAGGAACATCATGTTGGGCGCGAGCACCGATGGAGTCAATCCGTTTGGTAGCCAGAGAAGCACACATAGCACCTGGCCTATGTTTGTGTGGATGTACAACCTTCCCCCATGGTTGTGCATGAAGAGGAAGTACATTCACATGAGTATGCTAATTGAAGGGCCAAAACAACCAGGGAACGACATCAATCTGTATCTGGGGCTGCTGAAAGAGGAGCTAGACACGCTGTAGAAAACGCCAGCCAATACATGGGACACCGCAGAGAAAGAATATTTCCCTATGAGAGCCGCACTGCTCACGACGGTGCACGACTATCTCGGTTACGGATATCTCGCGGGGCAGGTGGTCCACGGATTTTCTGGATGCGTCAGGTGCATGGATGACACAATGTATCGCCAGCTAGATAGAGATCCTGAGTCTTCGAAAACCATGTTCATGGGACATCGAAGGTGGCTTCGCGACGATGACCCGTGGAGGAAACGCAAGGATCTGTTCGATGGTGAAACCGAACCCCGAAGATGCCCGCGTACGAGGAGCGGCGAGGAAATAGACGAGCTGTTGAAAAATTGGAAAGATTGCCCACTGCCGGGAAAGAAGCAAAAGGCGCCAGAGCAGGGAAAGAAGCGAAAGGCGCCAGAGCCGCTGCTGAAGGTATGGAAAATGAGGTCTGTTTTCTGGGACTTGCCGTACTGGAAGATCCACCGTGTGCCTCACAGCCTTGATGTCATGCATATCACGAAGAACGTGTGCGAGAGTCTGCTTGGTACCCTGCTCAACATGCCAGAGAGGACCAAAGATGGGCCGAAAGCAAGGGTAGACTTGAAATCAATGGGCATCAGGGAGGAGCTTCACGCTAATGATGATGATGATGAGGTGAAGCAGGACACGGAAAGTCGTCGCAAAGGCAAAAAGGCCAAGAAGACCGGAAATGACTTCCCTCCCGCGTGCTTCACTCTAAGTCAGGAGGAGATCGATCAGTTTTTCACCTGCCTCGTAGGAGTAAAACTTCCTTACGGTTACGCGGGGAAGATAAGCAGATACCTAGACTCCACGAAGCAGAAGTTCAGCGGGATGAAGTCTCACGACTGTCACGTGCTGATGACGCAGATACTTCCAGTTGCAATCCGTGGGATCATGGACGCGCACGTCCGTGAAACGCTATTTGGCCTATGCAACTTTTTCGACGTCATCTCTCGGAAGTCGGTTGGCGTGAGGCAACTCGGAAGGCTACAGGAAGAGATTGTGGTGATACTATGCGAGCTTGAGATGTACTTCCCGCCCGCATTCTTCGACGTTATGGTGCATCTGCTGGTCCATATCGTGGAGGATATCATCCAACTCGGGCCGACGTTCCTGCACAGCATGATGCCGTTCGAAAGGATGAATGGTGTCATCAAAGGATACGTTCGCAACATGTCACGTCCAGAGGGAAGCATAGCCAGGGGCTTTCTGACCAAAGAGTGCATCTCCTACTGCACGAGTTATCTAGGCATTGAGAACCCCGTTGGTCTGCCCGTCAACAGGCACCTCGGCAGGCTCGCTGGATGGGGTCACCGTGAGGGTCGCCGCGAAATGCATGTCGACTTTGAGGGTCGACTCGCCGACTTTGAAAGAGCGAACCTAGTCACGCTACAACACATAGACATGGTCGATCCTCGGGTGGTAGAGCACAAAACCTTTATTGAGAAGACGTACAATGACTGAGGCCAACACAGGACGGACGGAGATATAATCAAAGAGCACAACTCATGTTTCACACGTTGGTTCAAGCAGAAGCTTCTGTCGTACCATTTACATGAGGATTCTTCCGCGGAAGAAAAACTCATATTCGCCTTGTCACAGGGCGCCGAGCACAACCTGATGACGTATGAGGCGTACTATATCAACGGCTACACATTCTACACCAAGGACAAGGACATGAAGAGCGATGGTTATCAGAACTCTGGGGTAACGATGGAATCCTACACCGGTAACGACAAGGACATATACTACGGAAGGATCGAGGAGATCTGGGAGCTGAGCTACACTGGAGAGAAGGTCCCGATGTTCCGTGTTAGATGGGCCAAGAGTGTCATAAAAGAAGACCGGTATTTCACCACCATGGTTATACCCGAAGCCAAATCCAAGACCGCAGGCGCGAACGTCACCGCGAAGAATGAGCCATGGGTACTGGCTTCCCAAGTGGACCAATGCTTCTTCATTACCGACCCGTCAAAGCCCAGTCGTGTTGTCGTGAGGAGAGGCAAAAGGAAGATCATCGGAATGGATGGAGTCGCCAATGAGCAAGACTTCGACAAGTACAGCGACCCGAAGATGGAACATGACGACGACGATGAAGTATCAGCATACACCACAAGAAGAAGCAGGACCACCCTACCTAAAGGACGTCCGTTCAAGAGAAGAACTCCATTTACGAAAAATAAGGGCAAGAAGATTGTGAACAGATAGCTAGCTAAGATCGATTGTATTTAAATGGTAGCCTTCATTTCTCGATTGTATTTCATGGGCACTTTTTGAACTCATGAATATTTTTAAATTTCATGGACACTCCATCTCGATCGCTATCCCACCTCGCCAGATCCGGCCCCCTCGCCGCCGAGCAACCCCCGCACCCTCTACCCCGCTCCACCGGCCGCCGTCGCCGACACCCCGCACCCTCCCCCGCTCCACCGCCGCCGACGACCCCCCGCACCATCCCCCGCACCCTCCCCGGCCCGCTCCACCATCACAAATGA
>NC_057811.1:67979962-68001513 GCF_018294505.1 Triticum aestivum
AAATGAATGCAACTAAAATACCAAAAAAATAAATTTGATTATATTTTCAAATAATAAATTTGATGATTTTTTTCATATTCATAAATATTTTCAAATAACAAATTTGATTATATTTTTAAAAAAATTATTACTGTTTTTATAAAAAATTATTACTGTTTCATATTCATATTCATTTTCTAAAATATTATTAGATGCAACAAAAAATAATAAAAAAAGATTACTAATGGCGCACCTCTGGCTGGTGCGTCATTGCTATATAAAAAAAAGTTTACTAATGGCGCACCGATCGTCGGTGCGCCATTGCTATATAAAAAACATTCTAATGGCGCACCGCTTCGGGGTGCGCCATTAGTAAGTATCCCCACTATAGCTAATTCATCCCTCTCCCTCGCCAGTTCCCCTTCGTCCCGCTCCCTCGCGCCAGTTCCTCTTCGTCCGCTCCCAATCCGTGCCCCCGCCGCCTCCCTCTCCCCATCCTCCCCTTCCTCCCCTCCGACCCCACCCCACTCTCGCAGGAGTAGTGCCGCAGGGCCGACACCAACCTCGCCCTCGCCCGCGCGCGCCGCAACCTCGGCCTCGCCGAGTCCGGAGCTGCTCGTGGAGGAGACGTGGCTGGAGGCGCTCTCCGGGGAGGTGCCCGTCTACCCGCCGCCCTCGAGCACCAGTTCGTTGCCCTCGAGCGCCTGCACGCCAAGGTGCCCGTCTACCTGCTGCCCCACCTTGTCTTCCACGCGCTCAACAAGGTAAACCTAGAAAATGAGTTATATCCAGGACAAGCCACTGTCAATTAACACTCTGTACACTGCCAACTATATTTAGTTAACATTACACTGCCACTGCTATTCAGCACAAACGTTTGATCATCTCACTCTACTTACTATCAATTGACACTGTATAACTGTCAGCTCCATTCACTAGCAGCAGCCAACACTTCTGAATCTAATCTTTCTTGGGGCAAGCTCGGCTACATGTTGTTAGTCATTCACTAAAAGATCCTCAACAGACTGCATGCATCTAGTATTAAATTTCTTGGACGGATCATCTCTTTTAGCAAAGGACTGTAATAATTAACTAACTGAAAATTTGACATTCTGGACTATGCTTGGCTCTGGTTTTGTGAAATCTCATCTCTTTTCTACTGCCATGACTAGTCATGAATTTTATTTTACTTTCCCCACTTTATAACATTCAGAAATTGTTTACTAGCTCAAGCTTCTCCTTTGCACTTTATCACTTCAATCTGCTGCTACCTCAAGCTTCTCGTTTACACTTGTGCCAAGTAACATTTTTTCCTTGTATAATTATATGGTGGTTGACTGAGCTGCTACTTTTTCCTTGTAGAAGATCGCAGGTCGAGTGGGAGGGATCCAGTTGCGACGACACCGAATCACCAGCAAGGCAGCTGCCTAGAATAATAGGTTGACTCACCTATATATACTACTATCTTGCATCTCTCTCTTGTTTCTTCTTCTACTACAATACAAAGAGAGTCATTTCAGTTACTTGTCTTAGTGTGTGGTGTGGCTGTTTATTGTTCAACACCAGCAGCTAGCTCTATTTAGGTCCAGTAGAAATGACATGGCTCTCCAATTTTTAAGTAATCTTGCATATGTTAGAAACTACATATATGGTCTCCGGTTTTCTTACCTCTGCTCTGAAACACCAACGCATCAACAAAAGAAGATGGTATTTTTGTTACGCTTTCAGTTCGTGTCAGCAGGGAGATATAATGTTTTAAAATCTTTCTGGTTATATTGGAGTTAGGTTTTTTGAATATGAGCAGCAGTGACTTGGATATACCTTATGGAGTTGTAACAGTTCCTCTTGGTGCTTAGGTGCATTTTCTTTGTGTAACTTGGTTTAAAAATGTGATTTGGTCTTTTGTGGCATTTGGATGCCTAAATCCCATTTTCTTAATCATATTGCTTGGAAACTTTTGGTCATCTCCTCTCAGTGATGAAATAATTTATATGTACTGCACTTTTCTCATAATTAGGTAATAACGTTGGTTACAGTTTTGGTAGTTTAAACGGGAAGTATCTCATTTTGTAGACAGATTATTTTATGGAATATCATATATTCAAATTTGTAGTGAATGATGGCTTCTACCTGAATTAGTAGACTCTGTGGTGTTAGTTTGTTCTAAATACAGTAAGATAATTATAACAACTGTAGAACATGTTGAGACTAGCAACTTCTTTTTGACATCAACCAACAGTCCTGTCACTGGGTTATCCTATTTTATATTTTTAATTTCTAACTTAAGTTTGAGTAAACAGTGGCAGTGAAGTCCTCATAATAATCAGGCGGATGTTAACTTTCTGATGTCCCCAGAAGTTAGCTAAGATTGTGGTGCTAGTAGAGGCACATTGTGGCCTTTTCATCCATATGAAAGTAGAGGCACATTGTGGTGCTAGTTTGCTGGGTTTTGTCTCTGACCATCGTGTCGTGATGATTTTGCAGGTACCCTGAGAGGCCCTTGAGTTTGCCGGAATGTCGATTAACTTCCGTTTCGGCAAATTCGGGTACTCCATATGTCCTATTTTCAGCAAAGGTCATGCTAAAATTTTCCGTGAATTTTAGCATGACTTTGCTAAAAATAGGACATATGGGGTACTTGCGAGTAATGCATGGGCCGGGGTATCTTAGTACTTAATTAAGTAGGATCAATAGAGCCAAGTGATTAGGTGGCAATAGAGCCAAGTGATTAGGCCCAAATGATGAAAGCTTAGGCTTTTAGGGTGCCTTGGCGTCGACAAACCCTAAATGATAAAAGCTTAGATTTTAGGATGCCTCTCGGTGTCGACAAACCCTAAATGATGAGACCATGATGTTGTTCTTGCTGCATTAAACCATAGGTGGCAACAGAGCCAAGTTATTAGGCCCAAATGATGAAAGCTTAGGCTTTTAGGGTGCCTTGGCGTCGACAAACCCTAAATGGTAAAAGTTTAGCTTTTAGGATGCCTCTCGGTGTCGACAAACCCTAAATGGTAAAAGTTTAGCTTTTAGGATGCCTCTCGGTGTCGACAAACCCTAAATGATGAGACCATGATCTTGTTCCTTGACAATAACCAACTTTTTGACCAAACTTTTTCCTATTTAGAGCAAAACATGGCCCACAATGATGAGGCCGGCGGTTCGGGCGGCAAGCAATTCTGGGAGCTGTCCCAGGAGCTGGAGGAAGAACCTCACCGCTATGAGGACGCCGCGGAAGACACCGATCCTGACTACACAACCCCTAGTGGCGTCAGGGATGACACCACTGATGGTGCCGCCGAGGATGCCACCACTGATGGTGGCGGCGCACGCACAGATGGCAGCCAACCGAAGAGGCAACGGAAGGACCGGCGCCCGAGCGTGCTCAGCACCGTCAAGGAGGAATTTACTGAAGTGAACTCCGACGGGCATCCAACGGCGCCCAAACAAGTAGTCAAGGGGTACTCAGTTCAGCTCGGGTGCATTCTCCGGAGCACCGTCTCGATCAACACCGAGAACCTAAGGCATAAGGACCGAGGGAATTTGCGCAGCCTCCTCTTCACGAAGCTGCACGAACGATACAAGTTCCCCGCTGAGTTTGCAAACACACGCCTCTCAGGGAATAAAGTGAACAGTGCCACCCTCACGAGGATGAGCACGGCCCTGCCTACATGAAGAAGCACGGTGAAGGCAATGATTGAAAAAGGTGATAGTTATGAGAAGATCAAGGCGAAATATCCTTTGATGAGCGAAGATGACTACAAGGAGTTCAAGATCAAGTGCGAGAGCAGCGCAACCTCCGAATCAAGTCAGTGGGGGAAAGAAATGCGGCAGTTGAACTTAGGGGTCCACCAACTCGGTCCCAGCGGTTACAGAGTGGCGGAGCCTATATGGGACAAGGAGGACGCGGAGCATGCCGAGCAAGGCCTACCGCCCCGCTTCGAGAAATTCCGTGACAAGCAGACCAGGAACTTTGTCAGGGCCCAGTACAAGGAGGACCCGATAACAAAGGAGCTTACCACGGATCCGAAGACCAGGGCGCTTGAGCTACTTCTGGTAAGGAATACACCCCCGCGTAATTAGCTCCATATGGTTGCATTCTAATTAATGAAGCCAAATTTCTAAATGGTTCACATTCCTTCCGCAGGAGGCTGAAAGCAGTAGCGCGGGGTCGTCTCAGAGCTCCCCTTTTGACACCCCTTTAAATAGGGCGTTGAACGTAATGAAAAACAAGGATAAGCTCAGTAAGCCGTCGTCAGCTGGTTGTGTGGCCGGCAAAGGCTTGTCCACAAAATGTTCGTCATACTATACCGCTGGTGGGCGAAAGGAGAAAAAGACCAGCTCGGAAAGCCAGTCGTGCGAGGTTCAAGAACTCAAGGCACAAGTGGCGCAGATTCCGGAGATTATCCAAGAGCAAGTGCAACAACAACTGGGAACGACGCTCACCGCCATTGTGCCTACCTTGATTCAGGGGCTGACAACGTGGATTGCGGGCGGCCAACAGGGGCCTCCCCCGGTTCCCAGCTTCACGGCCAGCAACTCGCACAACGCGCAGGTGGTGCCATTGGTGTCTCCGGCGGAGGCGGTATTCGTGTCTCCGGCGCCGGCACGGGCATTGGAGCTTAATGCACCCGGGTGTACGCCGGCCGGCACCTCGCCAGCAAGCGGCCCCTCCGTCAGTTGCACGCCCGCCATTGGCAGTGCCTCGACATTAGCCGAGCTCGACGGCATCACGGTAACTAAGCCTCTCGGCCGATGACTTCATCTCCTTGCCTTTGACTGGGCATCCCTGACGCCCTACATGTTTTTGCAGGGCGCCGCCGATGTTCCTTACACTCTCCTGCACTTCGTGGGCGGCGAGTTGGTCGATGTCGCCAAGGGCAGAATCGTTCAACCGGGCAACCGCGTGTTCCACGGTAATCCGATGCCACCCACCTTGTATAGGGTTGAACTGGTTCGGGTGCTGCTAGGCTGCAACGAGTTGTTACCTCCGATTCGACCCGCTGGGGCCAACGAAGATGATGTGATGACCCTCAGCGCCTGCGTAAGCTGGCCCCTGCTTTGGCCGAAGAGCCAGATTCGTTTGGGGGCGGGGAACACCACCCCACAGACAAGACCGCCAGTCGTGCCAGCGCCAAGCCATGGCAAGAACGCCGCAACGCTACCGGACATGCCGGACATCCCTATGGCACAGGATCCGGACATGCATATGGCACAGGATCCGGACGACGACGACAACGACGGCGGTACATTTTCCAACATCGATAAGTACTTTGCCGAACATGGGTACGGTGACGAGTTATGCGGGCCTCCTTCTCAAGAACCCAACCCTGACAAAGACGACCGCGATCTAGCTGGTACGGCGGAGAAACCCAATTGCAACAGGCATCGTCTGGCATTCAGTTCTCAGGAGACGCCTCCAGCTGCCGCCTTCACCGAGCCTCAGATAGCTGAGGTGCGAAATATTATCAGCCCCAACACGCTCAAGAAGGCGGTCTGTGAGCAGAACTCGATCCCATTACAGCAGATCAGGACGAGGGACTGAAACGAAAGAATAACAAGGGCGCCAGTGCGAGCCAGCCGGCACCGAGTACGATCCGTGCTCAGGACGGGCCACTTTCACCTAAGGATATCTCGAGGAGGGTGCATGTGGCGGGTAGGGCGATGCTACCGACAAATATGCTCAATGCTGCAACTGGTGCTATGCGGAGTCTGCATGACAGTGTTCTTTCTTTGGAGAAGCGGCGTCTCAGAGAGAATGATGTGGCATACCCGGTTTTCGTGGCCAAGGTGCCAGAGGGCAAGGGCTTTGTGGATAGCGCCGTCGGGGGTACGATCGTCCTGCGGTTTGATGACATCTTTGCTATGTTTAACCTTCATCCGCTGCACTACACCTTCGTTCGGCTGTTTTCGCTGAGTATGGAGATGCGGATCATTAGAGACAAGACCCCGGACATTGTGATAGTCGACCCCTTCTACATGCGTGCCAAGATCTTGGGCAGCGTTGGGGACCGGCAAGTCGCGAGTGCACACCTCGAAGGCGTCATTCTGGCAAACCCAGATAAGGATAACTTCCTCGTGCCTTACTTTCCGGAGTAAGTCATCTCCTAACCGCCCCGTAACATATGATTTCTTAGATTTCGATCGTTCTTTTTTTTCTAACATTCCGTGTTCTGTGCAGTGACACACATTGCACACTCATCCTCTTAAGCCCGAAATATTCCATGGCCACGTATTTCGACCCGGACCGTGACTCCAAGATAGACTACACAAATATCAAGAAAGTTCTTGATGATGCTCTCCCCGGCTACGCCGCATCTGGAGGCACCTATAAGGGGCCAGCTCGTAGGTACGGCAGGCACGTGTTCACCCACAATACGACGTTCCCCTGCGTCAAGCAGCCGCCTGGCGGTCAGAAGGATGCCTACTACGCCCTCCATCACATGCGGGCGATCGTACGGGACCATAATCACCTTCTGCTACCAAATAATCTCAAAGATTGGGCCGCAAGCTTGGCGGCAATCCAGGACGCGGACATCCGACAAGAATTCTTTCGCATGCAGTCGGAGTTTGCAGAAAACATCCATCAAGATGTCCTTCGTACCTCGGGGCAGTTCTACCTCAAATTTCAACCGTCCAACAGTGAGATAGACACAACGCTACAAATGCAGGCTGACAACGCCCGCGACTTCATGACCATCACGACAAACGGCGGCTTCATCCATGCTCCGGTCCCATGAGTCGAGTCGAAAGTAGTGATGCTATGTGTAGTTCTGAAACATTGATTAGCTCATGTTGTAATTAAACTTTAATGAACTTGTATGTCTCTTTGGTTTGGACAGTCGTTCAACTTAGATGTAATCGATGCTATTTATTAGTAGGACCATGAATCGTGCTCTTAATGTCTTGCTTTTCTCTTCCGATCCTTTTGTTGCATACTTATATATTGCTTATGTATTGTCTATTGTTTGGCTAGTGCATAGAGATGCCGTCGTATGTCGTGTACAAGGGTAAGGTTCCCGGAGTCTACGACGACTGGGAGGAGTGTCGGAGACAGGTTCACCATTTCAGCGGTAACAGTTACAAAGGGTACACCACTAGGGCGGAGGCGGAATCTAGATACGCGCGCTATCTAGCGGGAGAGATGAGGGAGCGTTGGAGGAACCGGATGAAGACCAGTTTCATCGCGATGATGCTCCTCGTGATGACCGCAGCTCTCTTCTATGTGATGGTAGTTTAGATGATCGATATCGACTTGTAATGTGAAGACAAACTCGCTACTCGCGGTCTCGAGACTTGTAATGTTCTATCTTTGTTCGGTCTTTTGAATTCGGAGACTAATATGATGAATTGTATTCGGAGACTAATCTTCTATTGTATTCGATGAATCTGCTGTTGCTGTGTGGTGCTGTTTATATTATGTCCAATAATATATTTTGTAATCTGTGCAAATATCAGAAAAGAAAAAAAATCCCTAATATACATACTAATGGCGCATCACCCCAATGTGCGCCATTAGTATGCCAAAGGATACTAATGGCGCATCACCCCGCAGTGCGCCATTAGTATGGCAAAGCACATGGGTAAATATGGCCCCCTGGGAGGCATACTAATGGCGCACCGTGGCCTATACTAATGGCGCACTGCCTGGTGCGCCATTAGTATACCAGATACTAATGGCGCACCAGTGCGCCATTAATAAAAAATACTAGTGGCGTGGTACTAGTGGCGCACCAGTAGTGCGCCATTAGTAGGCAAAACTGGTGCGCCACTAGTAGGCCTTTTCCTAGTAGTGTACGTCTAGTTGGAGCGGCTAGGTATTTAAACCTGAGGACACACAGTCCCAGACACACAGTCCTCACCGTATTCTATTTGAGCTAAGGTCACACAGACCTCGCTCAATCACTCGTGGTAAGTCTTCAGGTGACTTCCAAACCTTCACAAACTCGGTCACCCGACGATCCACAATTTTCTCTTGGATGCTCTAGACCATGACGCCTAACCATCTGGAAGATGCACAATCTTCAAAGGGAACAAGCGTCGGATCCACGCAGGATCAATCTCTTCAGTGACGCTCAATCACTTTGGGTTTGTAGGTGTTTGGGTTTGGGTTTTCCTCACTTGATGATTTTCGCTCAAAGTCCTCGGAGGATGGGATGCTCTCAAATGACAAGTGTCAGTTTCTCTCAGAGCAGCCAACCAGCTAGTGGTTGTAGGGGGCGGCTATTTATAGCCTAGGGAGCAGCCCGCCATGATAAGACAAATATGCCCTTCAACGATATGACCGTTAGGTGGGTAGATATTTTGGGACAGCTGGCGCGTAGCACAGCAACGGTCGGAATTTTGAGGCTCAAATTCCTTAGGGCTATCATGATCCTCACTGTGTAGGCAATCCGCACTGGCGAATTCCTAACTCCTCAGTCAGAACAGATTCCTCAGCGACCAGAAGAACTTCGTCTCTGTCACTGAAGAAATTGACTAAACTGTATGAGATTTCCAATGGCTTCACTCGAAGGGATTGGTAGGTGTAGGATTTTGAGTTGAGCATCACAGGGAAATTTTTCCTTAGTATTTCCTCGACCCCCTTTAACAGTACGTGTTTCCTATGACTCAAGAAAGAGAAAATGAAACTACGAAAACAAAAGTCTTCACGCTTCATGTTCCTCGTATGAATACCAAGTCTTCAGGTCACACCAATTTCTTCACTTTCAAAGTCTTCAGAAAACCAAAATCTTCAATCGAAGATATTCATTTTTAGGGGTCGACTTTCTCAGTAAATATCAAACTCCTCATAGACTTATGGACCTGTGTACACTCATAAACACATTAGTCCCTTAACTTATAAGTCTTCAATACACAAAAATCACTAAGGGGCACTAGATGCACTTACAATCTACCCCTTTTTGGTGATTGATGACAATATAGGTTAAGTTTTCAACGGGGATAATCATATGAAGTGTAAATACTGATATTGAGGAATTTGATTGCAAGATATAGAAGAACTCCCCCTGAAGATGTGCATAGTGAGGAATTTGCTTTTGAAGCAATGCACACTTGAAGAGTAGAATCATGGAGATCTCCCCCTATATCTTGTAATTCATACACGCATTTGACATATAATATGAAGAATTTGAAATGCATGATGAAATATGGTGACTGATGTAATTCAGCATGCGTGCATTATCATTAACGAGGAATAAGCATGCAGAAAATCTCAGCAAAAGTATCAAACCACCATAGACTTTAAGTTTACAACTCGATCGAATAAAGTCTCAGAAGAACGAGAGTTGTAACTTAGCAAAAAAAACGCCCATATAGGTAGACCCGCTTGAAGACTAACTCAAATTTCTCCCCCTTTGTCATCAAATGACCAAAAGGGTCGAAATATGAGGACTAACGCCCCTGAAGAATATCAAGTTGATGAAGGAGCGCCAGCGTTGTTGGGGTCGTGTGTTGTTGTAGGGCCTGCCGCAGTGTCGTCCAAGTCTTCTTGCTCATCGGTGGCGCGTGATGAAGAATAGGAGCTGGCCACCAAGGAAGGAACCTTGACCTTCTTGTATTTCTTCGGTGGAGGTGCAGACCAGTCAAAATCCTCCTTGAGACCCATTTTCTTCAGATCTTCTTCACCATATAGATGTGACAGAATAGCCCAGGTGCGACCGAAGACTTCATGGAGGTAGTAATTGTTTTTCTTCACTGCATTATGTGTAGCAGACATGTTGTGAAGAATAGAACCAAACTGACGCTTAACCCATTTATGGTTTTGATCCACCTTCTGGTGAAGACTGAGAAGAAGCTCACGGCTAGTCATCACTCTTGGAGTTGTGGCTTGAGGATTTGGCTTGGATGCATTAGCAGCAGAATCATGAGCAGTAGAGTCATCATTGGTGGAATAAGATGCAGCTTTGCGAAACTGACCATCCAATGGACGAATGCCTTCATCTATAACAGTAGCGGCCTTGCCCTTTTCATCAGCCGAGGAAAATGTCCTTTTGAGGACTTCAATGGGGGGCAAGTAGCTGCAATGGTTGAGAGTGTCAGCCTTGTAGTTGAGCAAAGACCTTGTTCTGATGAATCTCATAATCCAAGGTGTGTAAGGCTTCAACTCAAACGGAGAAAGTGCAACATTTGCCAGAGTCCTCATGAAGAAATCCCGATAGTTCACAGGAATGCCATGCATGATATTGAATAGCAGATTCCTCATGATGCCAACAATTTCCTCATCAGACGAGTCGTGGCCTTTGATTGGACTCATAGTCTTCATTAGAATGCGATAGACTGTTCTTGGTACATACAGCAATTCCTTCACGAGGAATTTGGTCCTTGGGGCTTGACCGGGCTTCAGAGGCTTCATAAGCACTTGCATGTAATGAGCATTGAGTTCTGGCTCCTAGTACAGGCAGCGAGCTCCTTCAAGGGGTGGACTGATGGGCAGCGCATGAAGTAATTCAGAGGCTGGTGCCTTATAATGAGTGTTTTCGGTCATCTAGTCCAACACCCAAGAGTTGATATCATCAGCATCGCCTGTGATGTGCAGGGTTGCATAGAATTGAAGAATGAGCTCTTCATTCCAATCACAAATATCCGTGCAAAAGTTGAGCAATCCTGCATCATGAAGCACACTGAGGACTGGGGTAAAACAAGGCATTGATTCCATGTCGACGTGAGGAATATGCTCGTGGTCGAAGACTTTGTCCTTGTTGAAGTGCAGTGAAGAATAAAAGTTTGCTTGCCTGGCAGTCCAGAAACGCTTCCTTCTAAGACGAGCAGAGTCATATGGGTTGAAGTCAGTGAAGAAAGCATGCTCGCCGAAGAAGTCATCAGCCTTGAATTTCTGATTTTTCGAGAAGGGATCCTTTGGCTTGGGTTGAGGAGTATCAGTCAATTCCATCACCACCTCAGGAATCGCAATCTCAGGCTCCACAGGCTAAGGAATTTCAGGTTCTTCTTCAGTGACAGCCTGGGTCTTTGATTCTTCATTAACATTTTCTTCAGCACTAGTGGCTGGAATCTCTTCATGGACAGACGGGGTTGCACGAGGTTCTTCAGATCCCATTTGTACTTCAGTATTGACAGGGGACTGAGGAATTTGTTGCAATGGTGTGAACAGAGGAGAGTTGGGGTGCTGACTTTCCAAAAGTCATCATTCAGCACTGGTGTTTTACACCCAATGTCCACATCTTCATCTTCATTCTTTTCCTCAACGTCGGCGTCTTCAGCAGTGAACTGAGGCACGGCGATGAGACTATTGGGGTTGAAGGGATTGCATCCGCTTCAATTTCTTCATCCAACTGCTCTGACGAAGCAGCAGAAGGATTCTCTTCATCTGATTCACTTGGAATCACATATTCTTCATCAAAAGGAACAAGGTCCTTTGATGGCATGGATGGGACCGGAATGGCATCAATTGGATTTGCAAAAGAGCTGGTCAATGGCTTCATCTTCTTCGGAGCTGAAGAATCTGATGAAGTTGATGCCTTCCTTTTCTTCACTGATGCACGCTCTGCAGCCTTGGTTTTCTTCACATCTGATGCAGATGGAAGGATCGGAGTTGGGGTAGGTGCAGGAGGAGCAGAGGAATTTGGTTCAATTACTGCAGGCACAACTGATGGAGTTGCCCTGACTTCTTCAGTCTCTTCAGGCGCAACACTAGAGGTTGCCCTGGCAATTTCTTCCGCGGCTGGAAGGCAGTCATCAGCCCTGGTACTCTGAGATTCATCAGCAGCCTGATTTTCATCAGCGGTTCTGGCATGTTCTTCAGTAGGCTGAGCAGATGCCTCAACCTGAGGATTTTCTTGTTGCGTTGGGGCTGCAACATTGGAAGTGAACTTCTCAGTTAAATTCACAAATCTGACTTTGGCTCCATGCCAGTTAGCATAGTAGCGATCAAATTCATCACTTAATTGCTTGATCTCATCTTGCAAGGCAACGAGTTCTTCAGGGGAAAGCTTCCGAACATTTTGCTTCAGAAAGCGATGTTTCTTGTACTGCACTTTCTTTACTCTCCTTCCTTGTTCAAATTTCCATTTCTCTTCTTCAATGAAGGAAGTCAAAACATGGCTTTGACCAGGAGTGAGGTTCATCTCCGGTAAAGGTGTGTTGGGATCCTTGTGCCATAGGTCGATGAAGTCTAGGATCAGCTTCGGATCCAGAATCATTGGCACATTGCTTCCTTTGGCTCTAGCGGCCTTGACCTGCCTGTCTCTGATGATTTTGGCAAGTTCATCATCATTAGCTTCGTCTTCATCAGACGGTACTTGAAAGCCGACCTGCTTCCTGTGAGGACTTGGTCGAGTGCCTCGTCCAGCAGTGGCCTTTTTCTTCAGCGGAGAGGGGCCAGTTGAAGAATTGGGTGGAGCATAAGAACTAGCAGAAGCTCCTGAGGCAATAGAGATGCCTGCTGTCCTTTGGCACGTGGCGAGATGCACAGGTGCTGAGGATTTTGTCGGAGGAGCTGAGGACTTTGGCGGAGGAGCTGGAGCAGCATGAGAAGTTGGTTGTGAGGGCTTTAAAGAATCTGGCCGTGATGGCATTGCTGAGGAACTTGGCCGTGAGGGCATTGAGGATGAAGCACTTGGCTTATGAGCAGACTTCTTTGCCATGGCCTTCTTTGGCTTGCTTGCAGAGGCCTCAGCAGTGGTAGCAGCAGCAGCAGAGTCTTCATTAAATTTCCTCACTGCTTCTTTTGCCTGTTTGGCCAGTTTGGCCTGGCGCTTGGCCCATTCTTCAGGATAGCCCTGTAGGGGAACGTAGTAATTTCAAAATTTTCCTACGCACACACAAGATCATGGTGATGCATAGCAACGAGAGGGGAGAGTGTTGTCCACGTACCCTCATAGACCGAAAGCGGAAGCGTTAGCACAACGCGGTTGATGTAGTCGTACGTCTTCACGATCCGACCGATCCAAGTACCGAACGTACGGCACCTCCGAGTTCAGCACACGTTCAGCTCGATGACGTCCCGTGAACTCCGATCTAGCAGAGCTTTCACGGGAGAGTTCCGTCAGCACGACGGCATGATGACGGTGATGATGTTGCTACCGACGCAGGGCTTCGCCTAATTAAGCACCGCTACGATATGACCGAGGTGGAATATGGTGGAGGGGGGCACCGCACACGGCTGGAATAGATCAACAGATCAACTTGTGTGTCTAGAGGTGCCCCCCCCCCCCCCGCCCCCGTATATAAAGGAGCAAGGGGGGAGGCGGCCGGCCAGGAGGAGGGCGCGCCAAGGGGGGAGTCCTACTCCCACCAGGAGTAGGACTCCTCCTTTTCCTTGTTGGAGTAGGAGAGGGAAGGAAGGGAGAAAGGAGGAGAAGGAAAAAGGGGGGCGCCGCCCCCCCCCCTCCTTGTCCAATTCGGACTAGAGGGGGAGGGGGCGCGGCTGCCCTGGCCGCCCCTCCTCTTCTCCCACTAAGGCCCATGAGGCCCAATTACCTCCCCGGGGGGTTCCGGTAACTCCCCGGTACTCCGGTTTTTCTCCGAAACCACTCAGAACACTTCCGGTGTCCGAATATAGTCGTCCAATATATCGATCTTTACGTCTCGACCATTTCGAGACTCCTCGTCATGTCCGTGATCATATCCGGGACTCCGAACTACCTTCGGTACATCAAAACACAAAAACTCATAATACCGATCGTCACCAAACTTTAAGCGTGCGGACCCTACGGGTTCGAGAACTATGTAGACATGACCGAGACATGTCTCTGGTCAATAACCAATAGCGGAACCTGGATGCTCATATTGGTTCCTACATATTCTACAAAGATCTTTATCGGTCAAACCGCATAACAACATACGTTGTTCCCTTTGTCATCGGTAGGTTACTTTCCCGAGATTCGATCATCGGTATCTTAATACCTAGTTCAATCTCGTTACCGGCATGTCTCTTTACTCGTTCCGTAATGCATCATCCCGCAACTAACTCATTAGTCACATTGCTTGCAATGCTTATAGTGATGTGCATTACCGAGAGGGCCCAGAGATACCTCTCCGACAATCGGAGTGACAAATCCTAATCTCGAAATACGCCAACTCAACAAGTACCTTCGGAGACACTTGTAGAGCACCTTTATAATCACCCAGTTACGTTGTGACGTTTGGTAGCACACAAAGTGTTCCTCCGGTAAACGTGAGTTGCATAATCTCATAGTCATAGGAACATGTATAAGTCATGAAGAAAGCAATAGCAACATACTAAACGATCAAGTGCTAAGCTAACGGAATGGGTCAAGTCAATCACATCATTCTCCTAATGATGTGATCCCGTTAATCAAATTACAACTCATGTCCATGGCTAGGAAACTCCACCATCTTCGATTAACGAGCTAGTCAAGTAGAGGCACACTAGTGACACTATGTTTGTCTATGTATTCACACATGTATTATGTTTCCGGTTAATACAATTCTAGCATGAATAATAAACATTTATCATGGTATGAGGAAATAAATAATAACTTTATTATTGCCTCTAGGGCATATTTCCTTCAAGTCCTCACCGCGCTTGAGGCTGGTGGGATCAGCTTCTTGGCGATGTGCCAATGGAGGTCTTGAGCATGGAGGGGTAACAGCGAATTTCTTCATGTACTTGGGAGTGACATATCTGTACTCCCTCCATTCCCGTGCCCATCTCCTCTCAATCTTTTGAATGTGCACCTTGCGCTGATTTTTATCTTCCTCAGGGGGTGTGCAGTACCCAACATAGATGTCATCACGGATCTCAAATGTTGTGTTGACCTCAGGCCTCTTTTGTACTTTCTGTGGCTTCTTACCGTCAGTCATTTTCTTCAGCTGAGGAATATGAACAACTGAATTTTCTGAAGAGGTGTGCAACTTTTCTTCGAGGAACGTTGCAAATGAGTTAAGTTGATGAGAACCTAGTGATTCAGCAGCGGACATGAGTACGTGTGAACAGAGTATAGTTGCGAGGAATTTGGAGAGGTCATATGCGTTCTCAGAAGGTTTTTCAAAAAGAACAAGTTTGAGGAATTTGACCAGATGTGTCTTGAAGAATTTCACTAAGCGCTCTTTGTCATAGGTTCCAGAGTTGTATAGATCGAAAATCCACACAACTGAGGAATCTTAAAGAAAATGTTGCTTAGAGAAACGAATCAAGAACAGATGACATGTGAGGTGTTTAGTGTGTGAGAATTTGAAGAATAAAACACCTTTGAAGATTTTGTAGTAAACATATGAATCAAAGAGGGCAGTAAAAGTAACTTTTAATTACCCTGGACGAAGAACACGATGAACTGGGAAGTGTAGATGTGAAGTTCGTTAGTTCAGATCTTCCACGCCCTGTGTCGGGGATATACCCCGCGGTATGACCCGGCCGGAGTTATAACCCGGCTGGTACTTGGTAAACCGGCAGGACTTAAGTCAGATGATAACCCGGCAGGAGTTAAGTCAGGTGATAACTCAGCAGACCATCATAAACCGGCAGACCATCATAAACCGGCAGACCATCATAAACCGGCACCAGTCATAACCTGGCAGACAGTGATAACTGGGTTGCCAGGGGTTATGAAGCCCGAGACGTTATGAAGCCCAAGATGTTAAGAAGCCCATGAAGAGGAGTCAGAATAGTTAAGTCTTAAGTCCGAGTTGGACTCTACATGTAAACCACCCCTTCAACATATATAAGGAGGGGCAGGGTTCCCCAAAGAGGGACAGGCAACAATCAATAATCTCTAGGGCTAGACACAATTAGAGGAGAGCCGGTTTACGGCGACTCCCTCATGAGAGTAATGAGATCTAGCCTCAAACAGCATGTAGGGTTATTACCGGATGATGTTTTCCGGGGCCCGAAGCTGTCTAAATCCTCGTCTTGTGTTGCGTCAATTGATTCCGCTCAACCCCTCTCAAGCTACCACATAGATGCGTTGGCCTCACGACTAAGTCCTCACACTAGGACATCTGCCGTGACAATTCCACGACAGTTGGCACCCACCGTGGGGCCTGCGCACGGTGGTGTTGAGTTTTTGGAGGGATATTTCCTAAGGATCGAGAGGTCACAATTTTCCGAACGAAGAAGAGCCAGGCTACGCCACAAAACCGCCGCCTTTGTGAACCGGATCAGAGAAGAGATTAAATTCTACTACTGCTGCCACACATCGCCAAGACCAACTGGCATTAACCAGTCGAGTTATGCGCCAGATTGATCTTGGGGTAAAACGCCGGGAACAAAGGCTAAAACAAAAGTTTATTCTAAAGACCGACATGACCCAGACGTGGATTGTCGAAAGCCATTGCAATCTGGAGGAGGTTTTTTGGTCTTCAAACAACCGTAACTCGCCGAGTCCGAGTCAACCCTTACACCTTCATCAGAGAGACGCCGTCCGCCTTGGACCGCGGCACGGACCACATCCTCAAACCGGCTACGCCTCGTCTTCACAGTTGACCCGCCTGGCGGCTTACGCGTCTGCAGCCTCGTCTTGCTGAGCCGCCTCGCCGGGACACCTCCACCGCTGCGGACCGGCCAAGCGTGTCAAGCTGTTGCTTTGGGCCGCCCGAGCCGTCACACTTCTTCTGGCCGGGGATGAGCCGCCGCGTCTGCAGCCGCCACCCGAAATCATCGGGACGGCCTCGTTTGCAGCTGAGGGTCGCCAGACCTTATCTCGAGTGCCTGCCGCCTCTGCTGTCATCCGGCTGCGCCGCTGAGCCGCCTCCGCCAGAGGTTCAATTAGACGCGACTCCGAGACGCCCGCTGCCACGGCCTTCTTCTGAGCAGCCCCGGTTTGGCCTCGCCTCCAAGATGCGAATTACCTCGAGCTGCCGCGGACGCCGTTCACCTTTGCCGTGAGCGGCCTCGAGTTTCAATTGATTTCTGAGCCACCTCGACCCGGCCTCTAATACTGCTGATCCGGCCTCTACTTCAGCTGACCCAGCGTCTACTGCTGCTGATCCGGCCTCTAATACTGCTGATCCGGCCTCTACTTCGACTGACCCAGCATCTACTGCTGCTGATCCGGCCTCTAATGCTGCTCATCCGGCCTCTACTGTTGCTGACCCGGCTTCCACGCTGTTTCCCTGGGCCGGCGTCACCTTTGATCCACCGTCGTCGACCCCTCCGTGGCTCGCTCCCGCGGCCTCTCCGCTCCACCCGCCACCGGAGCATCGCCGGTCCGCCTCTCCACCGCAGACTCGCCGGCGCTCCCCAGGCCGTCTCCGCTGCTGACTAACATCACGGCCACCTCAAGCTCCATGGGCGTCAGGCTATCCCTGTTTCATCGAGTTGTTGCCCGCCGCTTTGCTGCAGCCTGAGTCGCCGCCGTGGTGCCGCATCGCCCCAGGTCACGGCCTCGCTTCAGTCCCCCGTTCCAAGCCACCTTGCCGGGTCAAGACCAATGCCGCAGTCCGCTTCAACCACAGCCGTGGGCCTCGCCTTGTTTTCGGTCGTGAACCGCCCCCGTTCTAAACCGCTGGACGCCACTTCAAGCCGCCGTCGACGCCACGGCCCTCCAGCTCTGTCAGGCCGCGCCGGTTTTCTGCTCTGGGCTATATCTGCACCTGTGGGCCGCCGTCGGGCTTTACTGCCCCTGAGTCGTCAGCGCACCTCGTTTCCCCCGAATCACCTGCCGCCGCCGTTCATGAGCGGGCCGAGCTTCACCGTTACGAGCGAGCCGCCTTCGCCATGGACTTGCCATGGTTACAACCCGCCTTTGAGGTCTGCCTGCTCTTGACGGTGTGACTCAACACCTGCCTCGTGCTTACAACCCGCCATCGCCGGTTCGTCCTTACAACCCGCCGGCCGCTAACAAAGCTGCGAACGGCCTTGTCTCTGATGTGAACGGCCGGCGCGCCTCCTCATCCGTTCAGTTCGCCTGCGCTGCAAACCGCCCGTGACCCGAGCCGGTCGTCACGCGGCCACTCGTCGCCCCGTTTCACCGCCGTTACGGTTGAACCACCCCGTGCGCCTCCCGCCATCGTGTGCATCCGACCGGTGCTCCGGGTCGCTCCGGGTAGCTGCCTCAAATCGCCACCGTCGATGCGCCGGGCCAACCCGGCACTGTCGCAAGATGCAAACTGCACAAGACGCTGCTGATATGGTAACCCGCCTTATCATGGGACTCGACTCGCCCTGCCGCTATTATATCGGAAACTGATGACAGTAACTTGCCGGCGCCCCTGTTGAGCCGTCGCTACTCCGCTTTTGTCATGTGTAACGCCCACGATGTGGCTATATCTCCCACGTGTCGAGGCACGACTTAGAGGCATAACCGCATTGTGGTTTTGTTGCAAGAAGGGTCATCTTCACACAATCCCATGTAATGAATAGGAATGGGATAAAGAGTTGGCTTACAATCGCCACTTCACACAATACATAAATATAATCCATACATCATCCAAAATACACACATAGACCGACTACGGTCAAGATCCAAATGAAAATAAGATAACCCCAAATGCTAGATCCCCGATCGTCCCAACTGGACTCCACTACTGATCATCAAGAAAAGACACATAGTAACGACCACGTTCCTCATCGAACTCCCACTTGAGGTCGATCCCATCATCTGTACTGGCATCGTCGGCACCTGCAACTATTTTGGTAGAATCTGTGAGTCACGAGGACTCAGCAATCTCACACCCGCGAGATCAAGACTATTTAAGCTTATAGGAAAGGATGGTGTAAAGAGGTGGAGCTGCAGCAGACACTAAGCATATATGGTGGCTAACATACGCAAAAGAGAGCGAGAAGAGAAGCAACGGAACGGTCGTCATCTAGTAATGACCAAGAAGTGATCCAGAACTCCGACTTACGTCAATCATAACTCAAACCGTGTTCACTTCCCGGACTCGCCGAGAAGAGACCATCACGGCTACACACATAGTTGATGTATTTTAATTGGGTTAAGTGACAAGTTCTCTACAACCGGACATTAACAAATTCCCATCTGCCTCATAACCGCGGGCACGGCTTTCGAAAGATAATACCCTGCAGGGGTGTCCCAACTTAGCCCATCATAAGCTCTCACGGTCAACGAAGGATAAACGTTCTCCCGGAAAGACCCGATCAGTCTCGGAATCCCGGTTTACAAGACATTTCGACAATGGTAAAACAAGACCAGCAAAGCCACCCGAATGTGCCGACAAATCCCGATAGGAGCTGCACATATATCGTTCTCATGGCACACCGGATTGTCCAAGCTTCCGGTAGTCCAGCCCAGAGTTGCCCCTGGTGGCCACCGGCGACTGACAGATTGGACCAATACTCAGAGGAGCACTGGCCCGGGGGATTAAATAAAGATGACCCTCGGGCTCGCAAAAACCCGGGGGAAAAGGCTTAGATGGCAAATGGTAAAATCAAAGTTGGGCCTTGCTGGAGGATTTTTATTCAAGGCGAACTGTCAAGGGGGTCCCATAAATCACCCAACCGCGTAAGGAACGCAAACTCAAGGAACATAATACCGGTATGACAGAAACTAGGGCGGCAAGAGTGGAACAAAACACCAGGCATAAGGCCGAGCCTTCCACCCTTTACCAAAATATATAGATGCATTAATTAAATAAGAAATATTGTGATATCCCAACATATCCATGATCCAAACATGGAACCAACTTCAACTTCACCTGCAACTAACAACGCTATAAGAAGGGCTGAGCAAAAGCGATAACTTAGCCAAACAACGGTTTGCTAGGAAAGGATGGTTAGAGGCTGACATGGCAAATATGGGAGGCATGATATAGCAAGTGGTAGGTAGCGCAGCATGGCAATAGAACGAACAACTAGCAAAGCAAAGATAGAAGTGATTTCGAGGGGTGGTCATCTTGCCTGCAAGGTTCTCAGAGTTGTCGAGAGCTTGATCCTCGTAAGCGTACTCAACAGGTTCCTCATTCACGAACTCGTCTCGCGGCTCTACCCAAGACAAGAACACAAGCAATGGAACCACAATCAATCACGAGAAATGCACAAGCAACATGATGCGAAACATGAATGATATGCGAGATATGATATGCGATGCATATGCGTGCTCCGGAAGGAAAATGATAAACAAGGCAGTAACTTGGCAAACCAAGCATGCCACTGGAAAGATGAGATGATTTCGGTCGAAATCGATATAAAGATCACCGGAAACGGATGCACGGTTTGCAAATGGCAAGCAAAACAAGAATGACACGAATCTGCGATTAACAGCATGCTAGCACTTAGAATCCAACAAGTAACAATGCTACGGCACTCCAACATAGCAACAAAGCATACGACCGTAATCTACAAGAGATGCTTGACAAAAGATGAACACTGAGCTACGGCTAGTTCACAACATAACAAGCTCAAACAAGCATGGCAAAAGTGAAAAAGATAACAGGATCACAGACTTGGTGAAATTACTGGACATGGCAGAAAACAGCATCAGGTAGCAATGTTCAGAGCATGAAAACAATATGCTACAGGAACTGAACATAGCATAACAAGGCATGTCAGTACTCTACTAAATGCATATGGAAAAAGTCCCTTCCTGACCATAAGCCAAAAAGAAACAGAAGATATGGTGGCAAGCATGTAAACATAGCAAGTTTCGTTAACTGGTTTCAGACTTGGCAGAAAACAGAGCATGGCAGAAACAATAATATGAAGGCACATTGGTGAGCTTGATGCACTCACCACAAGGCAATGCATGACAAAACAAGCATACCTACAGAAAGATGGCATTTTTATGAAGCTATCCATGGCAAGAACAAAAGCATAGCATGTATGGATCAACTACCACACGCTTGGCAAAAATGAATATCATGTTAAGAATCTGCCAGAAATATTTTATAGCAAAAGTAGAGCAAGATTGAGTCATGCTATGGTACTCCATAAATGCAAACAAGGGCAGGAATGGATCAATTACAACAGTAGCTGCAAATCATCCTTACTGAACATCACCAAAATATGCATGGATCTCTCTGTTGAATCAAGTTTACATGGCAACAAAATAACAGCTGATAAGGACTTCGAGAAATCACCAAGTCCCTGAAATCAGAAGCATTACGGAGCCTAGTTTGCATGCTTGTGCTAGTCACCACAGAGATCAAAAAACACATGGCATATACCCTTGGAAAGATGGCATGGCATACAACAAAACACATGTAGAGCTCATGCGCATAAGATGCACAGATTAAATGATACAAGAATAACAAATCTCCAATTTCTGATAAGAACCGGCAGATAACAGCAACTAGCACTCTTGCACCAGAGATTTGGGCATCAAGATGGCCTCTAATGAACATGGTGCAACTGAACAAAATGTAGAGCATCATGATACGAACATTTCGATATATTACACGTGCGAAACGGAGCTATATGCAGAGAATTACGATGCAAAAAACATGGCAATATGCTGCACAATATCATGACTTGGAGAAATTTCGGGATCGGGAAAAGTCAACCGTAGGTCAAAATGGATCGAGATCTGGCCGACGCGGGCTCGGTCGACGCTGGAGTCGAGGACGGGGAGGGCGGAGGAAGGAGAGGGCGGCCGGCCGGAGCTCGGGCGCCGGGTGCGGGACGGTGGTGACGGCGGCGTTCGGTGGCGGGGACAGGCGCCGGCGTGGGCGGCGTCGGGGTCGGAGGAGGCGGCGGCGGT
>NC_057811.1:68002067-68011792 GCF_018294505.1 Triticum aestivum
GGGTACGGGCGGCGGCGCGGCTGCCATGTGGCGTGCGTAGACTGGCTGCGGCCGGCGGCGCGGTTCCGTCCTGCGCGGGCGGACACGTCCGGCGCGCGGAGGGACGAAGGTTAGGGTTTGATCTGTGGAAAAATTCGGAGAGGAAGGAGTTTTATAGGTAGAGGGAGCTAGGAGAGTCCAAATGAGGTGCGGTTTTCGCCCACACGATCGTGATCGAACGACCTACAACATGGAAGTGACTTAGAGGAGTTTTGGGCTGGTTTTGAGGGGAAGTTTTTGCTGCAACACACAGAAGGCATCTGCGGTTACCCGGTTAACCGTTGGAGTACGAAACGACCTCCAAATGGAACGAAACTTGACCGGTGGTCTACCGGTGGTATAACAAGGCCACTTGACAAGCCTCGGTCCATTCCGAGAACGTTTGACACCCTCTCATGAAAGAAAACAAGAGGGGTGCGCCGGAGGAGATGGGAGCGCCAGATTGCAAAACGGACAACGGGGAAAATACTCGGATGCATGAGACGAACACGTATGCAAATGCAATGCACATGATGACATGATATGAAATGCATGACATGAACAAAATGCAAAACGAAAGACAAAACCCGACCACGGAGGGAATATCATAACACATAGCCGAAAATGGCGAGAGTTGGAGTTACAAATATGGAAAGTTACATCCGGGGTGTTACAACACTCCACCACTACGAGAGGATCTCGTCCCGAGATCTAGGACTGAAAGAACTCCGGAGATTCAGAACGGAGATGGTCCTCGCGTTCCCAGGTGGCTTCCCGGTCGGAATGGTGCGACCACTTCACTTTCAGGAATTTGATTGACTTGTTGCGAGTCTTGCGCTCAGTTTCTTCAAGAATTGCAACGGGGTGCTCATGATAAGACAAATCTTCTTGGAGGTCAATCTCTTCGAAGTTGATAGTGCGCGTGCACGTTCGCGAAGTTGGAAGGAAGCTCAAGTTGATAGGCGAGGTCGCCTCTTTTGCCAATGATCTTGAAAGGACCCACGTATCGAGGGGCAAGTTTCCCTTTGATACCGAAGCGACGAGTGCCTTTCATTGGAGAGACGCGGAGGTAGACATGGTCTCCAATCTCGAAAGCCACATCACGGTGCTTACTATCATAGTAACTCTTCTGGCGCGATTGCGCGGCTTTGAGATTATCACGGATGACTTTACACATTTCTTCAGCTTCAGTGATTAAGTCATTGCCAAGAAGTTGGCGTTCACCAGTCTCTGACCAATTGAGAGGAGTACGGCACTTTCTGCCATAGAGAATCTCGAATGGGGCTTTTCCCGAACTTGCTTGGAAGCTGTTGTTGTAGGAGAATTCAGCATATGGAAGACAATCTTCCCATTTCATGCCAAAGGAAATGACACAAGCCCTGAGCATATCTTCAAGAATTTGATTGACTCGCTCGACTTGGCCACTAGTTTGCGGATGGAAAGCTGTGCTGAAGCGAATGTTTGTGCCCATGGCCTGCTGGAAGGAGTCCCAGAACTTAGAGGTGAAGATGCTTCCACGATCTGAAGAAATCAATTGTGGAATGCCGTGCAAGGAGACAATTCTGGAGGTGTATAGCTCTGCCAACTGAGCTGCTGTGATGGATTCTTTGATTGGAAGGAAATGAGCCACTTTAGAAAGCTTGTCGATGACAACGAAGATAGCATCATTTCCACGCTTGGACTTGGGAAAACCAGTCATGAAGTCCATTTCCATATGATCAAACTTCCATTCTGGGATAGTGAGAGGTTGGAGGAGACCAGCTAGTCGTTGGTGTTCTGCTTTCACTCTTCGACGGACATCACATTCATTCACGAACTGAGCAATTTCTCGCTTCATTCGAGTCCACCAATACGACTGCTTGAGGTCATGATACATCTTCGTACTCCCAGGATGAATGGAAAGAAGAGAATTGTGCGCTTCGTTCATAATGACTTTCCTTAGATCACCTTTAGGAACCACAATCCGGTCCTTGAAGAATAAAGTGTCTCTGTCATCAATGCGATAGCACTTGTATTTGGAAAGACCCTTGTCGATACCACGTTTCACCTTCTTCACCATGGCATCAAGAAGTTGTGCCTCACGAATTTGATCTTCCAAAGTAGGAGAGACTATGAGGTTGGCAAGAAAGCCTTGAGGAACAACTTGAAGATTCAGCTTGCGGAAAGCTTCACAAAGATCCGGTTGGAAAGGCTTGAGGATTAAGCTGTTGCAATAAGCATTCCTGCTTAAAGCATCTGCAATGACATTGGCCTTGCCTGGAGTATATTCAATACTCGGATTGTACTCTTGAATCATTTCAACCCATCGAGTCTGCCTGAGGTTGAGGTTGGGCTGAGTGAAGATGTACTTGAGACTCTTGTGATCGGTGAATATGTCCACTTGTCTTCCCAACAAGAGATGTCTCCACGTTATTAATGCATGGACAACTGCCGCCAACTCAAGATCGTGAGTGGGGTAGTTCTTCTCATTGGGCTTCAACTGACGAGAGGTATAGGCAACAACTTTCTTCTCTTGCATTAACACAGCACCGAGACCTTGGAGAGAAGCATCACAGAAAACTTCAAATGGCTTGGATTCATCAGGAGGAGTTAAGGCAGGAGCTGTGACTAGTTTCTCTTTGAGAGTGTTGAAAGCAACGTCACACTCAGGAGACCAGACATACTTCACATGCTTCTGAAGGAGGTTGGAAAGAGGCTTTGCAATCTTAGAGAAATTCTCAACGAATCTTCGGCAATAGCTTGCAAGACCAAGAAAACTGCGGAGCTGCTTGACATTTTGAGGAGGTTCCCAATTCACAATTGCGGACACCTTCTCAGGGTTAACAGCGATGCCCTTGGCAGAGATGATGTGACCAAGGTAAAGAACTTCATCAAGCCAAAACTCACATTTGGAGAACTTCGCATAGAATTTATACTCTCTGAGCTTGTCGAGCACCAATCGCAAATGTTTGGCATGGTCCTTATTCTTGGAGAAAACCAATATATCATCGAGATACAACAGGACGAATTCATTGGTATAGGGGTTGAAGATGAAATTCATCATCCGAGAGAATGTTGGAGGAGCATTGACAAGGCCGAAAGACACGACAGTATATTCATAAGAACCAAAGCTTGTTCTGAATGCTGTCTTGGGAATATCTTCTTCACGAATGCGAATCTGATGATAACCCATACGAAGGTCAAGCTTGGAGAATACTTTGGCACCTTTGAGTTGCTCGAATAGCTCATTGATGTTGGGAAGTGGATACTTGTTCTTGATAGTCTTCTTGTTCAATGGACGGTAGTCGACACAAAGTCGGTCTGTGCCATCCTTCTTCTTGACAAAAAGAACACCACAACCCCATGGAGATGAACTCGGTCTGATCAAACCCAGACGCTCTTGTTCATCGAGCTGTTTCTTCAATTCCTTCAGCTCCTTGGGTCCAAGCTTGTATGGACGCTTGCAAACGGGTTCAGTGCCCGGCTCAAGATCGATAACGAACTCAAATGGCCGGTGAGAAGGCATACCCGGAAGCTCTTCTGGAAAAACATCTTGGTACTCACAAATGACTGGAATTTGAGAGATGGCATTCAATTCGCCCTTCTCACTGAGAGAAAATAACCGAATGGTTTCATCACAAGCGGCATAAATAATCACATCCTCAGAAGAGTGTGTCAATTGAATTTCCCTGGAACCACAATCAAGTTGAGCCTTGTGCTTAGAAAGCCAGTCCATCCCGAGAATTAGATCAATATCCGAGTCACCAAGAACAACTGGAGAAGACAGAAATTTATAGTTCCCCATCTTGATGGAAACATCCGGAACCATGGAGCTTGCATTCATGCATTTGCCTGGAGAGACAACTGCTAACGGTCTAGGCAAACCTTGAAAAACCAACTCATGCTTGGATGCAAAAGGTCTTGAAATGAAAGAAAGCGATGCGCCAGTATCAAAAAAACTTTCGCAGGAATATCATTAACAGGAAGATTACCCATTATCACATCAGTAGATTCCTCCGCTTGAGCTGCATTCATCATGTTCACCTTTGCAAACTTGGAATTATGCTTGACCACTGCATTGCTGGAAGATCTGACAGGAGGAGGAGGCGAAAGGCGCCTTTGGTTGAAGCACTTGTTAGCATAGTGACCTTTCTGCTGACATTTGTTGCAAGTCACCTCTGAGAGTGGACGATGATAAGGAGCATTGGACTTTGGAGCTTGATTCTGAGACTTGTTCTGATAGCCAGAGTTGGAAGAACCATGGCCACCTTTGTTCTTCTGCTGGTAAGGCCGACGAAACGGAGGAGGAGGAGGCAACCAGAACTTCTGTTGCTTAGCTGCCACAAGTAAGGAAGAAGAAGACTGAACTGCGTCTCTGACTCTCTTCTTAGAAGCCTCACACTTGAGCTGAGCAGCCTCTTGCTTCAGTGCCATATTATAGAATTGATCAAACTGAGTAGGCTCAACAAGAACGAGAGCTAACTGCAGATCCTCTCTAAGGCCACCTCTGAAGTGATAGATCATGCTCTTTTCATCAGGAACGTCTTGTTTAGCGAAGCGAGCAAGTTTCTGAAACTGGATGGTGAATTGATACACAGACATGTTTCCTTGCTTGAGATTGCGGAACTCCTCACGCTTGCTCTCAACAACACTTTGTGGAATGTGGTGCGCTTTGAAATCCCGACAGAAGTCGGTCCAAGTGATCACACGACCTCCTCTGGAATCTTTGTATTGTTGATACCAATCAGCAGCTTGGTCCTTGAGCTGAAAAGAAGCGAACTTGACAAAGTCCTCAGGCCTGACATTGCTACATTCAAAATACTTGTTGATGTCCATGAGCCAATCATCGGCATCCGTGGCCTCGGCACAGTAGCTGAAGGACTTGGGCTGATTTGTGAGAAACTGGTTGAGGGTAGCGAAGTGAGGCTGATTGTTGCCTTGACCTTGATTTCCTTGATTGCCTTGCCCTTGGGTGCGTTCTTGAAAGAGTTGCAGAATCATCTGAGCATTGGCGTTGGTGGCTGCCATGATAGCTTGCCATGCCTCCGGAGGCGGAGGTGGTGGCGGAGGGATCACTTGACTCCCTTCATTGCGATCCAGATTCTGACGCGTTGGCGGAGCCATCCTGAAGAGAGTGACATCCGTTAGCATCTTGATAGACAAATAGATAAGTAGAATCAACGGATAGAAATTGCAACATATAGTCTTCACAATAAACATTCGAAAGAAGATGAATGAATGAATTCCATAGTAAATCATCACACTTCCATAAGTTGAGAAGCCACTTGAAAAAGATATGGAATCAACATATTCCTTCGGAGCAACTCGAATACCACAATACAAAACAAAACAAAGTATTGGCTTGCAGAATAAGCCGGAACAAACATATGATAGAGATTTCGTCCGAAGTTTTCGTGGTGGGGCCCACACGGGCTCGATCGTACAGCACCATCATGTACAAGGTTGTGCACATGACATACGAAGCGTCCTCGAGTCGGCATAGCCAAGGACTCTTTAAGACACTACGAGACCACTGTAAAACCAACCGTGTACAGGCGGACCACTAGACGTCGAACCCCAATCTCATATCATGCGCCTATCGGAAATATATCCTAAGAGCTACTTGAATTCCCACTTATAAACTCCCGAAACTTTCTGGTTATGCAATCTGGTGTTGGGGATACAGGGGACACAAAATATATCACCCAAACTAACAATCCCTAGATCCAGCTGTATCCATCCGTCAACACATAACCAAGAAACCTTCGGAAATCATTTACCTCAACCTTCGAAAAGCATCCGTTATACGAGTTATGGAAATACTCCCGAACTCCCGCCCCAGTACTGGGTGGCGTCGAGGTGATCTCACCAACAACTGCATAAAAGAGATTTCGATGTCGGCGAAACTCAGGTATTCCAGAACTGCAACGATAAAATTGTGACGACAACACCTCGGAGCTCAACTCCCCGGGACACTGCCACAACCCCTCAATGTCAGGAGGCACCAAGAACAATGTTCTTGTCACAAAACCAACGGAACGATTTCAAGATACCCGCGTGATCCTAAAAAAAAAATTTAGTGAAATTTGAGGAGAGAATAGTCAAAACTTCTACGTCAGGAGACCTCACCAGAGCGACGAAGGGACTGAGGAGTAAAAAGAATCCTACTCTCCGATATATATAATCCTAAGACTCAAAACATTTTTGATCTAGACTCAACAACGCCAGCGATTCGATCAAGCAGGGGGCTCCTAAGTCGGGGATGGCTCTGATTACCAACTTGTAACGCCCACGATGCGGCTATATCTCCCATGTGTCGAGGCACGACTTAGAGGCATAACCGCATTGTGGTTTTGTCGCAAGAAGGGTCATCTTCACACAATCCCATGTAATGAACAAGAATGGGATAAAGAGTTGGCTTACAATCGCCACTTCACACAATACATAAATATAATCCATACATCAACCAAAATACACACATAGACCGACTACGGTCAAGATCCAAATGAAAATAAGATAACCCCAAATGCTAGATCCCCGATCGTCCCAACTGGACTCCACTACTGATCATCAGGAAAAGACACATAGTAACGACCACGTTCCTCATCGAACTCCCACTTGAGGTCGATCCCATCATCTGTACTGGCATCGTCGGCACCTGCAACTGTTTTGGTAGAATCTGTGAGTCACGAGGACTCAGCAATCTCACACCCGCGAGATCAACACTATTTAAGCTTATAGGAAAGGATGGTGTAAAGAGGTGGAGCTGCAGCAGACACTAAGCATATATGGTGGCTAACATACGCAAAAGAGAGCGAGAAGAGAAGCAACGGAACGGTCGTCATCTAGTAATGACCAAGAAGTGATCCTGAACTCCGACTTACGTCAATCATAAGTCAAACCGTGTTCACTTCCTGGACTCCGCCGAGAAGAGACCATCACGGCTACACACACAGTTGATGTATTTTAATTGGGTCAAGTGACAAGTTCTCTACAACCGGACATTAACAAATTCTCATCTGCCTCATAACCGCGGGCACGGCTTTTGAAAGATAATACCCTGCAGGGGTGTCCCAACTTAGCCCATCATAAGCTCTCACGGTCAACGAAGGATAAACCTTCTCCCGGAAAGACCCGATCAGTCTCGGAATCCCGGTTTACAAGACATTTCGACAATGGTAAAACAAGACCAGCAAAGCCACCCGAATGTGCCGACAAATCCCGATAGGAGCTGCACATATCTCGTTCTCAGGGCACACCAGATTGTCCAAGCTTCCGGTAGGCCAGCCCAGAGTTGCCCCTGGTGGCCACCGGCGACTGACAGATTGGACCAATACTCAGAGGAGCACTGGCCCGGGGGTTTAAATAAAGATGACCCTCGGGCTCGTGTAAACCCGGGGGAAAAGGCTTAGGTGGCAAATGGTAAAATCAAAGTTGGGCCTTGCTGGAGGAGTTTTATTCAAGGCGAACTGTCAAGGGGGTCCCATAAATCACCCAACCGCGTAAGGAACGCAAACTCAAGGAACATAATACCGGTATGACAGAAACTAGGGCGACAAGAGTGGAACAAAACACCAGGCATAAGGCCGAGCCTTCCACCCTTTACCAAAATATATAGATGCATTAATTAAATAAGAGATATTGTGATATCCCAACAAATCCATGATCCAAACATGGAACCAACTTCAACTTCACCTGCAACTATCAACGCTATAAGAAGGGCTGAGCAAAAGCGATAACTTAGCCAAACAACGGTTTGCTAGGAAAGGATGGTTAGAGGCTGACATGGCAAATATGGGAGGCATGATATAGCAAGTGGTAGGTAGCGCAGCATGGCAATAGAACGAACAACTAGCAAAGCAAAGATAGAAGTGATTTCGAGGGGTGGTCATCTTGCCTGCAAGGTTCTCAAAGTTGTCGAGAGCTTGATCCTCGTAAGTGTACTCAACAGGTTCCTCGTTCACGAACTCGTCTCCCGGCTCTACCCAAGACAAGAACACAAGCAATGGAACCACAATCAATCACAAGAAATGCACAAGCAACATGATGCGAAACATGAATGATATGCGAGATATGATATGCGATGCATATGCGTGCTCCGGAAGGAAAATGATGAACAAGGCAGTAACTTGGCAAACCAAGCATGCCACTAGAAAGATGAGATAATTTTGGTCGAAATCGATATAAAGATCACCGGAAACGGATGCACGGTTTGCAAATGGCAAGCAAAACAAGAATGACACGAATCTGCGATTAACAGCATGCTAGCACTTAGAATCCAACAAGTAACAATGCTACGGCACTCCAACATAGCAACAAAGCATACGACCGTAATCTACAAGAGATGCTTGACAAAAGATGAACACTGAGCTACGGCTAGTTCACAACATAACAAGCTCAAACAAGCATGGCAAAAGTGCAAAAGATAACAGGATCACAGACTTGGTGAAATTACTGGACATGGCAGAAAACAGCATCAGGTAGCAATGTTCAGAGCACGAAAACAACATGCGACAGGAACTTAACATAGCATAACAAGGCATGGAAGTACTCTAATAAATGCATATGGAAAAAGTCCCTTACTGACCATAAGCCAAAAAGGACCAGAAGATATGATGGCAGGCATGTAAACATAGCAAGTTTCGTTAACAGGTTTCAGACTTAGCAGAAAACAGAGCATGGCAAAAACAATAATATGAAGGCACCTTGGTGAGCTTGATGCACTCACCACATGGCAATGCATGACAAAACAAGCATACCTACAGCAAGATGGAATGTTTGTGAAGCTATCCATGGCAAGAACAAAAGCATAGCATGTATGGATCAACTACCACACGCTTGGCAAAAATGAATATCATGTTAAGAATCTGCCAGAAATATTTTATAGCAAAAGTAGAGCAAGATTAAGTCATGCTATGGTACTCCATAAATGCAAACAAGGGAAGGAATGGATCAATTACAATAATATCTGCAAATTATCCTTACTGAACATCACCAAAATATGCATGGATCACTCTGTAGCATCAAGTTTACATGGCAATAAAATAACAGCAGACAAGGACTTTGAGAAATCACTAATCCCTGAAATCAGAAACATTACGGAGCCTAGTTTGCATGCTTGTGCTAGTCACCACAGAGATCACAAAAATACATGGAATACACCCTTGGAAAGATGGCATGGCATACAACAAAACACATGTAGAGCTCATGCCCATAAGATGCACAGATTAAATGATACAAAAATAACAAATCTCCAAGTTCTGATAAGAATCAGCAGATAACAGCAACTAGCACTCTTGCACTAGAGATTTGGGCATCAAGATGGCCTCTAATGAACATGGTGCAATTGAACAAAATGTAGAGCATCACGATACGAACATTTTGATTTATTACACGCGTGAAACGGAGCTATATGCAGAGAGTTACGATGCAAAAAACATGGCAATATGCTGTAAAATATCATGACTTAGAGAAATTTCGGGATCGGGAAAAGTCAACCGTACGTCAAAATGGATCGAGATCTGGCCGACGCGGGCTCGGTCGACGCCGGAGTCGAGGACGGGGAGGGCGGAGGAAGGAGAGGGCGGCCGGCCGGAGCTCGGGCGCCGGGTGCGGGACGGTGGCGACGGCGGCGTTCGGTGGCGGGGACAGGCGCCGGCGCGGGCGGCGTCGGGGTCGGAGGAGGCGGCGGCGGTCGCGGTCCGGCAACGGCGCAGGTCGCTGAGGCG
>NC_057811.1:68012248-68137960 GCF_018294505.1 Triticum aestivum
GGCGGCGCGGCTGCCACGTGGCGTGCGTAGACTGGCTGCGGCCGGCGGCGCAGTTCCGTCCGGCGCGAGCGGACACGTCCGGCGCGAGCGGACACGTCCGGCGCGCGGAGGGACGAAGGTTAGGGTTTGATCTGTGGAAAAATTCGGAGGGGGAAGGAGTTTTATAGGTCGAGGGAGCTAGGAGAGTCCAAATGAGGTGCGGTTTTCGCCCACACGATCGTGATCGAACGACCTACAACATGGAAGTGACTTAGAGGAGTTTTTGGCTGGTTTTGAGGAGGGTTTTTGCTGCAACACACAGAAGGCATCTGCGGTTACCCGGTTAACCGTTGGAGTACCAAACGACCTCCAAATGGAACAAAACTTGACCGGCGGTCTACCGGTGGTATACCAAGGCCACTTGACAAGCCTCGGTCCATTCCGAGAACGTTTGACACCCGCTCATGAAAGAAAACAAGAGGGGTGCGCCGGAGGAGATAGGAGCGCCGGATTGCAAAACGGACAATGGTAAAAATGCTCGGATGCATGAGACGAACACGTATGCAAATGCAATGCACATGATGACATGATATGAAATGCATGACATGAACAAAATGCAAAACGAAAGACAAAACCCGACCACGGAGGGAATATCATAACACATAGCCGAAAATGGCGAGAGTTGGAGTTACAAATATGGAAAGTTACATCTGGGGTGTTACATCATGATCCAGAGTTCTCGAGTCGGCGTGTGCTACTGCTGAATCGCCACTCCGAGTTACATCCGCCGGATTACAATTACTACAAACCGCTACCGCCGCAGCTGACACTTGCAGTCTTATCTCGCTTCGCCGCCAAACTGTCGCCTCTGCCTTGGTCAGCCTCGAGCCGCCGAGTCGCTGGTGCGTCCCCGCCTTGGCCTCGCCTTGAGCCGCCACCGCCGCCCTTCGAGCCGGCCTTGCTTCTGCCACGAATCGCTGAGCCTCCGCTTTAAGCCCTGTGCCGGTTCACCGCATCCGTGCCCAATTGCTGGGTCGCCGCGCTCGCCTGCTTTGCTTCCGCTTCTCTGCTGCGGTTTGTCTCAAGATGTTATGAGGACATGCTGCTGCTACTTCATATGTGTGTTGAGGGACAGCGGCGGCCTCGTTTTCTCGTCTCTGCATTCATGTTGCGTGGAAGATGTTAAACAACATGCATGTCGTTACACAAAATGTACCCCAAGGCATACTGCAAAGCATGGGTGTTGCAAGTGCATTACAACTCATGCGTGGAGATCCAGGGCCACTGCCGTTTCTTCATCACATCAAGACAAAAGACATCAGTTACTGGTGCTATTTACTCCACGTAAGATCAAGGATACGGTACGCTTTGGTTGCTGGTGCTACTACTCTTGCTACAGGAGCGCAAGTACTAGTTGGGTTGTGAGTTGCTACGTCCACTACACAACACTACCAGGTGCTATTTATCCTATTCCGTTTGATCCGGATATTAAATATTTCAGGAGTTTTTTCTGCTGTGACTTGTATTATTTGTGCACGCAGATTTAACAGATCAAGGCATCCGGGAAAGTGTGATTTTCCGCTGCTAGGCTTCTGTATATCCCAGTTAAATTCTGGGTGGAGCACACATCAGCTCACCGGGACAATGCCCGCGATTGACTCACCGTTTGCACGGTTTGCCGTGCCTGCAATTGCTTTGTCCGACCACACTGGTTTACAATGTCGCGGCCGACTCATTTGTCTGCTCCTGCGGCCGATTCACCTGTGATTGATTCTAGTGATCAACTCCGTGGTGGATAATTTCTGGTCTAACATATCAGGTGAAATCCATCCAGTATATTTTTATATTATATATTGCTTTATTTAAAAGAGCAATTACTCCGGCTTGCAAAGTTATCTCATGCAGGACCCTAAATCGCCATATTGGTGCAAATTTAAAAGTCGTCAGAAAATTTCCGGCTTAAAAAGAAAGATTCCGGTTTAAAATCCGGTTCAAGAGGAAACTATCTCCCATAAAGCTTTGACGCTCTCAATATCCGGTTCAAAATCCCGGTTCAAGAAGAATTTATCTCTTGCAAAAAGTTAAAGGTTGCCGAAGAGGACATGTTGCCATGATGCGCGATTCAAACATGGGTATTCCGCCTTATTGGCTTATCATATTATTGATCACTTGGGGGCTTGGTCGTATCCGAACCATAGCTACACCTCTTGATCGGCGCAATACCACAAAGTCACTTGGGGGCTTGGTTGTATTCGAACCATAGCTACACCTCTTGGCTGGCTCAAAAGCCATGACAGTAAGTCACTTGGGGGCTTGGTTGTATTCGAACCATAGCTACACCTCTTGGCTGGCTCAAAAGCCACGACAGTAAGTCACTTGGGGGCTTGGTTGTATTTGAACCATAGCTACACCTCTTGGCTGGCTCAAAAGCCACGACAGTAAGTCACTTGGGGGAGGGGTATTTATAGTCGGAGTGAAAAATTGTTCGCCGAAGAAATTGGACGAACGTGCCCCTGACCCTTCTCATTCGCTTGACATGTGTCACCCACGTACTGAGAGGTGGCGATCATGTGAGATCGTGGGTGAATAGATAAACATTTCACAGAATGTGGAACGGTTTGAGCGGCAAAGCCGAAAATTTAGATAAGATAAGTTTTAAAGTACCGTTCACAAATTCTTCAGCTGACAAGGACACAGTGAAGATTTTGAACGAGTTTCAAATAGAACGCACATGAAGAATTTGTGAATACACTGGGTTGAGTTTAGCATAGAGGGGGAAGGGTCCGATCACATTCACTTAGCAGAAGAAGCAACTTGAAGAATTAGCAATAAGTGAATGCTGTAGAGGACATAAACGACGGAAAAACGACGGAAATGGTGAAGACAATCCAAAGTTGAAGAAAATGAACAACTAAGGAATTTCAAAACTGAGGAAAAACTCAATTGAAGATTTTCAACTTTTGGTGGTGGCGTGACCCACCGTATAAGAATGATGATTTCACACACCGCGTACAATTGTCGTAGGGTTCTGAGAATCAAATTCTTCATTAATTTCTTCACACTTAGAGTATTAGTCCTCATTGATTGAAGAAAAATGTTTCTTCGCGTGTTGCACATCTAAGTCATCAATTTTGCATAAATGTTAGGATGAGTGTCGTTTTCAAAGAACATTCGAAGATTCTAGGATATTTAGCTCACACCTCAACTTGCTAAATCTCTTCTCATCCAAGGGCTTTGTGAAGATATCGGCTAGCCATTCTTCAGTCCGTACATGCTCAATAGAGATGTCGCCCTTCCACACATGGTCACGAAGAAAATGATGATGAATTTGAATGTGCTTAGTCTTCGAGTGCTGAACTGGGTTGTGAGCAATCTTGATTGCACTCTCATTGTCACAGTAGAGAGGCACATTCTTCATGTTGACGCCGTAGTCCTTGAGAGTTTGCTTCATCCATAGCAATTGAGTACAGCAAGAACCAGCAGCAATGTACTCAGCTTCAGCAGTAGACAGTGATACGTAGTTCTGTTTCTTCGAGGACCAACAGACCGATGATCGTCCGAGGAAATGGCATGTGCCTGATGTTGACTTGCGGTCCACACGATCACCAGCATAGTCAGAGTCTGAATATCCAATGAGATCAAAAGCCGAGCCCTTGGGGTACCATAATCCAAGTGTTGCTGTGTGAGCTAGATATCGAAGAATATACTTCACAGCCTTATGGTGTGATTCCTTCGGTGTAGCTTGAAATCGGGCACACATGCAAACACTAAGCATAATATCTGGCCTAGATGCACATAAATACAATAAAGAACCAATCATGGAGCGGTATACCTTTTGATCGAAGTCAATACCATTTTCATGAGTGCATAGATGGCCATTTGTGGGCATTGGAATTTTGACCCCTTTGCAATCTTGCATGCCAAATTTCCTCAGTACATCCTTGAGGTATTTCTCCTGAGATATGAATATACCATTGCGCTGTTGACGAATTTAAAGACCTAAGAAGAATTTAAATTCTCCCATCATAGACATTTGATATTCTTCACTCATCATATAGGCAAATTCATCACTGTAACGTTGGTCAGTACAGCCAAAAATGGTATCATCAACATAAATTTGGCACACAAACAATTCATCATCATCAGATTTAGTGAAAAGATTTGGGTCAAGTGAACCGGGTTTGAAGCCTTTCTTCATGAGGAATTCCTTCAAAGTATCATACCACGCCCGAGGGGCCTGCTTGAGGCCATAGAGGGCCTTATTGAGTCTGAAGACTTTGTCTGGATGCTTTGGATCTTCAAAACCTGGGGGTTGAGCAACATATACTTCTTCCTCAAGCTTACCATTGAGGAATGCACTTTTCACATCCATTTGATATAAAGTGATATCATGATGGTTAGCATAAGCAAGTAATATGCGAATAGCTTAAAGTCTAGCAACAGGTGCAAAAGTTTCATCGAAATCAATTCCTTCAACCTATGTGTAGCCTTGAGCTACAAGCCGTGCCTTATTCCTCACCACAAGGCCATTTTCATCTTGCTTGTTGCGGTAGATCCACTTTGTGCCAATGATATTGTGCTTGCGAGGATCTAGACGATTGACCGGTTCCCAGACGTTGTTGAGCTCGAACTGATGTAATTCTTCTTGTATAGCTTGAATCCACTCAGGCTCCAAAAATGCTTCATCTACCTTAGTGGGCTCTATGATAGAGATGAAAGCAAAGTGACCACAAAAGTTAGACAAATGTGAAGCTCTTGAGCGTGTGAGAGGACCTGGAATGTTGATGTCGCTGATGATTTTCTCAATTTGCACTTCGTTTGCAACGCGAGGATGAGCGGGTTGTCGTCGAGGAATTTGATTGGCATTTTCTTCAGCACCGTTTTCTTCAGGTGCATCAGTATGATGTTCTTCACGTTCTGGAATGATTTCTTCAACAGATTCTTCGGTAGGAATGACATCCTCAGTAGCTTTGAACTTGATAGTTTCCTCAGGTGACTGTTCACCTAGCACAGAAGGTAGGTTCTCTCTTTGCGAGCCATTAGTTTCATCGAACCGCACATCTACAGTTTCAACAACTTTGTGAACAACGTTGTTGAAGACTCTGTAGGCGTGCGAGTCCTTTCCGTAACGAAGCATAAAACTTTCATGTGCTTTCGGTGCAAATTTTGAGTTGTGATGAGGATCTCTAATCCAACATTTAGCACCAAAGACTTTGAAATAACTCACATGGGGTTTCTTGTTAGTGAGGAGTTCATAAGCAGTCTTCTTGAAGAATTTGTGAAGATATACCATCTAGATGATGTGGCACGCAGTATCAATTGCCTCAATCCAGAAACGACGAGGTGTCTTGTATTCATCAAGCATAGTGCGAGCCATCTCAGCAAGAGTCCTGTTCTTGCGCTCCATGATGCCATTTTGCTGAGGAGTATAAGGAGCAAATAACTCATGAGTAATACCGAGTTCATCAAGATAGTCATCAAGACCAGTATTCTTGAACTCAGTTCCATTGTCACTTCTGATGTGCTTGATCTTCACACCAAAGTTGGTTGAAGCCCTCGAAGAAAATCGTTTGAAGATTTCCTGCACCTGATGTTTGTAAGTGACAATATGCACCCATGTGTAACGAGAGTAATCATCAACTATAACGAAGCCATATAGAGATGCATCATTTGAAACTGCAGAATAATGATTAGGACCAAAGATATCCATGTGAAGCAATTCAAATGGTCGAGTGGTAGTCATGATTGTCTTCGCTGGATGTTTGGCCTTGGTCATCTTTCCAGCTTCACACGCTCCGCATAAGTGATCCTTGAGGAATTTGACATTCTCAATGCCAATGACATGTTTCTTCTTCGCGAGTGTGTGCAGATTCCTCATGCCAGCATGACCAAGTCGTTGATGTCATAGCCAGCCTTCTGAAGCTTTTGCAAGTAAACATACGGCTGGTTGTGGTCCTGTAGAGAAATCAACAATATACAGATCTCCTCTCCTAAAGCCTTCGAAGACTTTGGAATTGTCAGCTTCCATGATCACAACACAACGATACTTGCCAAAGACAACAACATATCAAGATCACAAAGCATTGAGACAGACATGAGGTTGTATCCTAAGGACTCGACAAGCATGACTTTGTCAATGTGTCGATCCTTTGAGATCGCAACCTTACCTAGACCCAATACCTAACTTTTGCCTTGCTCAGCGAAGATGATATGCTTCAGATGCGATGGAGATAAGGGAACATCCATCAATAGATTATTGTCACCAGTCATGTGATTTGTACATCCACTATCGAGGACCCACTCATTGCCTTTGGGTTGATCATCCTGCAGATGAATTAGTTCATCTTACAAACTCATATACTTCATCAGTGAAGAATATGACATCGATTCATCAGATCAATTTCATCAACCAATAGAACAGATAAAACAGTATGAGGACGTGAGAAATGAGGGTTCATTTCTTCATGATTAGCCTACGTCCTTTCACGCAATTTCAGGTCTCCAGCAAATTCTTCAGACGATTAAGCACGTCTGGAGACCTGACCCTGTAGAAGAGATTAGTTCTTTTTCTTCACCACCCACATCTGAAGGGGTGGCAAAGAGTTCATCACTCTGCGAGCTCCATACGAGAAGGGTGGCATAGAAGCTAGTCCATTTCATTTCACATAAGAGGAGATAGGGTAGACATATGAATAAGCAGAGAAATTCTTTGAGGACTTATGAACATAATGGTTAGAAGAATAATGATCATATTCATAGCCCTTAGCTCTTCCCTGCGAAATAGAGGTGTTAGCACGACGATTTTCATATCAGGACTTTGATCCTTTTGAGGAATTTGATCCACGTGAGGAATTTGGTCCGTATGAGGACTTGGATCCATATAAAGAATTTGGTCCATACGAAGAATTTGATCTTGAGTTCCTATTCTTCACAGGTGGTGTCATGATGAAATTCACCTGAAGACTTTCAAGGCACCTTTTGGGAACCCAGATTTTCCTCACAGGGGAACCGTTCCTGCAGTTAGTGCCAACATATCTAGCAAATACTTCACGATTCTGATTTTTGAACAGTTTATAGTTGGAGTCAAATGACTCATCAGAAGAATGAGGAGAATCACATGTAAAGCCAGATAGATTGGATGGATCTACTGGAGGTCCCTTTGCAGCAACCCATGAAGTTTTGGGGTACTGCTCAGGCTTCCAATAAGTCCCATCAGCATTGATTTTCCTCTCAAAGGCAATACCCTCTTTCCTAGGATTCCTATTGAGGATCTGCTTTTTAAGCACATCACAAAGAGTCTGATGCCCTTTGAGGCTTTTGTACATGCCTGTTGTGTACAATTCCTTCAGCCCTGCATCATCAGTCATACTAGCAATGTCCTCAGATGAGGAATTAGTGATAGCAGAGACAGTTGATGAATTTGTAGCATTAGAGGCATTTGAACATTCAGGTGAAGAATTAGCAGATTCACGTTCAATGCACTTCAAACATGGAGGAACAAATTCTTCCTGAGTAGCGCTGATTTGTTGAGCAAGTAATGAATCGCGCTCCTTCTGAAGATCTTCATAACTCACTCTTAGATTTTCAAGATCTTGCTTTCTTTGAAGAAATTCATAGGAAAGCTTCTCGTGATCAGATAAGAGAGTGTTATGATGACCTTGAAGGGTGTCAAACTTAGACTGAAGTCTCTGAAGACTTTCAGCCAAAGCTTTCGACTGGTCCATTTCTTCACCCAACATATCATCGCTCTTATTTAGCATGTATTGAACTTTTTCCAAAGCTCTTTGTTGTTTAGTGGCAAGGGAAGCAAGTTTGACATAGCTGGGTCCAAATTCATCACCAGATTCATCATCACTAGACTAGGATAGATAGCATTCAGTTACCTTTGCACCTTTTGCCATAAGGCATGGTGTAGAAGATGATGATTCTGGTTCGAATGTCATCGCTTTGAGAGATTCCTTGAAGTCCTCAAACTAAGGATCATGACGGGTTCGATGACCTTCATAGACCTCAGAGAGATGGTCTCAGATAAGCTTTGCATGATCGAGATGCATGATGTTCCTGAACTAATTTTGAGACAGACAGGAGGAGATGACGTCCTTCGCCATGAGGTTGAGAAGAGTGTACTTGCGAATGTCATCAGCTTCCGCCATCTTGCATAGATCGGTCAGACCAATCTCAGTGACGGTCCACAGCTCACTGTTCATCGCCATGAGGCACTTCTTCATCATGGCCTTCCACTTGGGATACTCGTGACCGTCAAAGATGGGGCATGACACGGTCTTCATTCCTGTGGTCGACATAACTAAAACTCTAGACGGTTAAACCAAAATCACAAAGAACAAGGGAGTACCTTGCTCTGATACCAATTGAAAGTGCGTTATATCGACTAGAGGGGGGTGAAAGGCGATTTTTATGAATTCTTCACTGAGGAATTTCAGGGTGAGGAAATTTCTAAGCGAAGAACTACTTGTAGCGGAATAAGTACTCAGATGTAAACATAATAGAACACAAGCATGGTCATCATGAAGAATTGAAAACAAACACATAGTACAGAAAGCGTAAACACAGGATAACACAGAATGAAGACAATCAGACTGAAGAAACTGAACTGAGGAAATTGAGAAAGTCTTCAGTGAAAGTCTTCAAAACAGATATGAACAAGTGCACAACACAGTAATGAGGAAATGAAAGAGTTGAGGAAATAGAACCAGTAGGCTTTGTGAAGACAATGATTTGGTAGACCAGTTCCAACTGCTGTGATAGTTGTACGTCTGGTTGGAGCGACTAGGTATTTAAACCTGAGGACACACAATCCCGGATACACAGTCCTCACCGTATTCTCCTTGAGCTAAGCTCACACAGACCTCGCCCAATCACTTGTGGTAAGTCTTCAGGTGACTTCCAAACCTTCACAAACTCGGTCACCCGGCGATCCACAATTTTCTCTTGGATGCTCTAGACCATGACGCCTAACCATCTGGAAGATGCACAGTCTTCAAAGGTAACAAGCGTCGGATCCACGCAGGATCAATCTCTTCAGTGATGCTCAATCACTTTGTGTTTGTAGGTGTTTGGGTTTGGGTTTTCCTCACTTGATGATTTTCGCTCAAAGTCCTCGGAGGATGGGATGCTCTCAAATGACAAGTGTCAGTTTCTCTCGTAGCAGCCAACCAGCTAGTGGTTGTAGGGGGCGGCTATTTATAGCCTAGGGAGCAGCCCGACATGATAAGACATAAATACCCTTCAATGATATGACCGTTAGGTGGGTAGATATTTTGGGACAGCTGGCGTGTAGCACAGCAACGGTCGGAATTTTGAGGCTCAAATTCCTCAGGGCTATCATGATCCTCACTGTGTAGGCAATCCGCACTGGCGAATTTCTAACTCCTCAGTCAGAACAAATTCCTTAGCGACCAGAAGAACTTCGTCTCTGTCACTGAAGAAATTGACTGAACTGTATGAGATTTCCAATGGATTCACTCGAAGGGATTGGTAGGTGTAGGATTTTGAGTTGAGCATCACATGAAAATTTTTCCTTAGTATTTCCTCGACCCCTTTAATAGTACGGTGTTTCCTATGACTCAAGAAAGAGAAAATGAAACTACGAAAACAAAAGTCTTCACGCTTCATGTTCCTCGTATGAATACCAAGTCTTCATGTCACACCAATTTCTTCACTTTCAAAGTCTTCAGAAAGTCTTCAGAAAACCAAAATCTTCAGTCGAAGATATTCATTTTTAGGGGTCGACTTTCTCAGTAAATATCAAACTCCTCATAGACTTATGGACCTGTGTACACTCATAAACACATTAGTCCCTTAATCTATAAGTCTTCAATACACCAAAATCACTAAGGGGCACTAGATGCAACTACAGTTTCTCGCGACCAGCGCTTTCAAATAAGATACATTTTGAATATATTTTGACGACTTCCAGAAAATTTTAAGTTTCAACGTCTGGAGCTTAGTACGAGTGACCGATAAAAAATAATTATTTTGTGTCTACGACCGCCGGAAAAAATTGCTTAAAATTATCTCTCTGAAACTTGTTGATACAGGGCATTTTTTGAAGCAAACCCGATAAGTATGATCATTGAAACTTAAAGCTTTTGAGGAATTTTCATTTTTACTGTGCCTTCGTGCGAGATTTAACTACTTCGTGAATCACGAGGCAAATCAAGCGGGCGGCAAGGCTTGGCAGGTGAGTCCCTCCGCACTTGCGTGCCCTGCGAATTTCCAGGGAGGGGTGTCAACACAACACCTACCTTTACCATGAGGAGGCTTTTTTTAGGCTTGCCATGAACTGAATGACGCCACAGTCCAAACAAAAAGGCCCACGGCCGAGAGACCGTGAGTATTTCGTCCCCAGGTTTGTTTGGCCCTGTCTTTCTAGCCTGCGGCCCAAGTTCTCACCCATTGGACTCCAGCTCGAAGCCACCGGACGAGGGGAGCTCCTACTCGGCGCATTTACCCCTCAAAAAAAAAAACTCGGCGCATTCAGCGCTCGCCGCGCCGCTTAGTGGGCCGGCCCAACAGCTACTTCAAAAAGCAGACGCCAAAAAGAAAAAGTATCGTCTAAAAATATATGCGAGAGCTGGGATTCGAACCAGCATGTTACCAGTGGTAGTCTCAACAGAGAGACCACTGCGCCAAGACCACCCATTGGTATAAAATTAGAAAACAACTCTATTTAGTACTTCCGTCAGTACAACACTAACATGTACTCCCTCCATTCCAAATTACTCGTCGCAGAAATGGATGTATTTAGAACTATGGGAGTACCTATTTTGTACCCATATATAGAACTCGTGACCTGCACTACCTACATGCGTTCAGCTAACAACTAGGGCGTGTTTTTGCAACTGAACAAATTGAGCACTAATACATGAAAAACTTTCATAGCCGCTCATATATGATTTTCTGCAAGAAAAATGAAACTTCACAAATTTCGGAAAAAGTTCATGAACATGCAAAAAAATGTTGCCCTATTCAAGAAAAGTTCAATGATTTTGAAAAAAGGTCATCAATTTTAAAAAATAGTTCACAAAAAATTGAAAAATGTTCATCAAAATTTTGGAAAAAAGTTCACCAATTTGAAAAAAGTTTACAAAACTGAAAAAAGTTCATCAATTTTTGAAAATAGTTCATCCAATTTTAAGAAAAGTTCATCCAATTTGAAGAAATGTTCATTGAATTTGAAAGCAGTTCATAGATTTTGAAAAAAAGTTCATCAAATTTTTAAAAAGTTCATCGAATTTGAAAAAAAATCATCGAATTTGAAACAAAATCATCAGTTTTTAAAAATAGTTCACGAAAAGAAGGAAAAAGTTCATAGATTTTGAAAAGAAAAGTTCATCAAATTTTAAAAAATACGTCACCGATTTTGAAAAAGTTCACATATTTAAGAAATAAAAAAACGAAATTGATGAGGGAAAGAAACCAGGAAGAAGAAGAAAAGAAAAACAGAAAAAGAAAAATGGGAAAAGAAAAAAGAAAAAAGAAAAAGGAAAAAAAAGGAAGGAACAATTGAGGGAAAGAGTTATCTTATCATAACCTGTTGTGTGGTGGGTTGGTTATACCATCGAACCTCATTGCGGTAGTTCTGTGGTTCGAGTCGCGTCGATGATGAACTTTTTTGCAGAATCACTTACACAGTAACTGGCCGGCCCAGTTAGGGACGCTACACGCGCCCGTTTGCAGAATACACATTAACGGGCGCCTGCAGCGCCAAATAGGATTTGCCCCGGACGAGCCCTAGCTAGCGTGTTCCTCTCCCTTCTCCCGCGGCGCCTCCTCTCCCCAGTCCCGGCAGGCCACAGCGTATTGGCAATGGACGATGGCGGCCACGGGAAACTTCAAATCCAATTGGCTCCCCTACGTATTGGTGTCGCAGTGCAGTCAAATAGGAATCAGTGGAAGATGGAATCTGAGCTGCGGTGAAATCGGCCTGACGCGATTTGGTCGGCACGCAGGGACACCCCATTTGCAGGTCACTTACCTTCTTTCTGCACTCTAACTAGATTAGTAAATGAGCTCTTAAGGCTAATCTTATTGCGACATTTTCAGTAGTGACCACTTAGAATGTTCGACAGGCTACAAATAATGGGAAGATTGAGTACAATTTTCACCTAATTTGGAACTTGCGTGGCTCAATCTCGCGTTATTGCTTATTGGAAACCTCTAGGATTTGGCAAGTGATCATATTGCCGTTGAATTTTTTTTTCCCAGAACTGACACAGTCATAGAGTGGTGAAAAATTAGACCAACGAGACAAGCCCAGCTCCTACTAATAAACAAACATAGAAAGAAAGAGAGAACGAGAGACCTGAACAGTAATTACTTGCACAATATCGGAGCTATCATGCTAATTGTTTGGTTTGGAAGGAAACATGCTGGAGTTAGCAATATCGGTTTCACATCAAAAGAATTTGGATGGCAGGCATTGCAGCTTGCCATCGATTGGTCCCATCTATTTGTTGCTATCAATGACTATACCTTACAAATCAAAGCCCTGTATATAATGTTGATTCATAGTTCATTCCCTGTTAATTTTTTTTCAACCATAGTCAATTGCTAAGAAGTACTTGATCAAGTTGCAGCAATATGGGTAGAGGAGGCATCTTTCGGGTATATATTGCATCTCAGTTCTCTTTTGTAGATCCGAATACAACATGCACTCATATCTGCATTCTCTATTGCCGGTTTATGCTCTTTGTTTGTGTTCTTTATTGCCAGTTTATAGTCTTTGTGTTGATTTACACATTTGTTGTTTTATATATAATCTTTTCTACAAGGAGATGTGAGGAGCTTTTTCATTAGAAAATACCCATTGAGAGTATTGACAATTATCTGAAGTAGATCAACCGAATTATTCCTTTAATATTTTTTAACAAAACAAATGCAGGCTTATGTTTCCCAAGAAATTACCATATGAGAGTTCTCTACACCTCTAGTTTATATGTTGCACATGGCACTTACCTCTTGCAGTTAGATCTCTTTCGTTGTGTGTTGTCTCCCGCATTTCTTTCCCTGGAGGTCCTCGGATGAATCTTTGGTGGTTATAGTTGCATATATAACACATCTTTGGATGTAAACCACTGGAAACCTGGAAGGCATTATTGGTTTGGTACGAATATCCACTAAACTCATACGTAAGTATGACATGGGTTAGCCTCTTTCCCTCTACCAGAACTCTACTTATTTCACTTGTTATGCATCTTATGTTTTCTTATTAGGTGACAAACAGCTTATTCCTTTACGCTTCAACATGTACTTCAGGGCTCTCCTGTTACTCAATCAAAACTTTATAGGTAAGCTCCTTACTTTCCTTCTTGCTATAATTTCAACAATTATGTGTCAGTTACGATGATAACATGGAAACCGGAGTTAGTCTTAATTAGCAAATAAGACTTGGTTTTCAATCAGAAAGTTGTTGCCAAATAAATATTTCTTACTTCTGAGTCCGAAACCAGTTATTTCACTGCAAGATTACAAGAAGTGCTAATATTCCAATATGCCACATTTTATGCTAAGTGTTTTTTATTAATGTTCTTGCAAAGTATTGTCCACTATATATTCAATAAAAAAAGAGTTATGCACGTATTACTCCCTCCGTTCCTAAATATTTGTCTTTTTAGAGATTCATTCATTTTGCTTCGTATGTAGTCACTTGTTGAAATCTCTAGAAAGACAAATATTTAGGAACAGAGGGAGTACTTGGTAGTGGTTTACTCTGCTTCTTCAGGTTGCAAAAAGGCAACACTTCTTTTTGCTACTTGCAATATTTTATTTTGTGTCATGATGATTGGCATTCAATTCATAACTAAATTCTCTCTATTTAATCTGCTTATTATAGGTCACAATTTCATTCCAGTCGCCATTCATTCTTTGTGATTTAGTTTTGGTTTGTTGCTCATGTAGTTTGAATATAAATTCGTTATCTGTTTTTAATGCTTTTTATCACCATTGTTTCATAGGTCTGTTAGTATGGTGGAAGCCAAAAATACACGCACGAGCGGCAGCAGCCCACGAGGTGCTTTCCCGGCTTCTGCTGTGTGCCTCTTCGAACCTACCCCCGATGCGTTGGTAAAATTACCCCTTTGCCACTGTATGGGTCGACCCAGAGGCCAGGACCGATCCCGGGTACCACGACAAAAATCATCTCCCCTCTCGTCTTACTCTCTCTGGCGATTAGGGTTTCCCCCACGCCGCCGCCAGGGGCTGACCACCGGCCTGGTCCCTCATCCCGGCCGGCGCGCCGCCGAACGCCTCCACCCCCATCCTCCTACGTCCCCCATCCGCCCTAAGAAGCTCTCCACTCCGCCGCCAGGAGCACTTCTGCTGCCCTTGCCGCTGCAAATCAGGGGAGAGGACCACCGGCTAGCCACCACAGTCGGTCGCCTCCATCCCCCCATCCATCGGACGAGCTTCTCCACCCATCCTAGCTGCCCCACCGCAAGCTAGCTCGCTGAAGGTACTTCCGAATGTTTTACAACTATTATTACTATAAATGATTATCAAAACTTCAAAACTACTGTCTTGCTAGCATGTCTTAGTAGATTACTATATGAGACCGTTGATTGCTACACACACAAAAAGCAAACAAAATATCTGGTATAGCACATACCAATCACATTCCCAGTTGGCCCCGTGGAGTGCACCTTTTCTTCTAGTTAGTAAATAAAAGATGAATTGGTTTTGCGGCCTCAGCAAATAGCAAAGGAGGAGTGGCGCCACCGGTGACTCCAGACCTCCCCGTCCCCGACAGCAACCAAATATTTGAGGTTAGGAAACCCCATTCCCTTCATCTCCTCCATCTCCTAGTAATAATTTGTTTATGTTATTTCCTTGAGGAAAACCCTAGCTTGATTTCCCCTCATAACCCTAACTTTCCCTTACTGCAACAGTGGAGTGGAGGGAGGAGAGCGGGTGCTGAGATAAGGGGGGGTAGATAGGCGATGAATCCTGTTGAGATTCCCCACTGGTAACATCCAGCTTCTCTTTCGCAAAAAAAACATCCAGGTTCTTTCTCCATAACTTTGTGAATGTTATGTTGTATGTCAATTTGTTTTTTGGTGGCTGCTGCTATTTCAGGTTCGACCCCGTTCCCAACTCAGTGTGTGTGGATGGAAAGAGGCTGCGGCAATCTGCAATGCTTGTTGACCCCGTGTCCAAGGTGCTCGACGACGATAACCTTCTCATCGAGATCCTCCTCCTAATCGGCTACCCCACCACCCTCATCCGCGCTGCTCTCGTCTGCAAACGTTGGTTCAGTCATGCCTCTGACCCTGCCTTCCTCTGCCGCTTCTGCAAGATCCACCCGCCCCGCCTCCTCGGCGTATATTTCAAGACCAGGGCGAGCCGCTCACGCTTTGTGCCGATGCTACCGCAGCCCCCAGAGAATGATGCAGTCATCAGCTGCGCAAGCTCCGGCCTGGATGCACATAAACTCATGTTGGATGACTGGAATGACATCATCTTCACCAAAACATTTAACAACTGCAATGAAGAACCCGGATCAATACATATAGTGCGCAACCCGCTCTGCCCTGCAAGAGGCATGGTTATCGTACCTCCATTCCCATGCTACGGACACCAGGACAGCTATTTCTACAAGTTCTATAAACTCCTATTCGAAGAAGAAGGTGATAGCTTGTCATACTTCTGTGTGCAGAGTGAACTTTCTAATGATGGAAGAAAATCTACGGTGTATGTGTATATGTTGCAAGATGGTGTTTGGTGCTTGCATGCCTCACCAACGACACAGCTTCCTTGTCGGCCATAGATACTGAATTCTTTGCATGTTGACGATAAAATCTACATGGCGGCCATCCAAACTGAAATTCTTGTGCTGGATTTGACAGCCTCAAGTTTCTCCACATTTCAGGTCCCACAAGGGTTGGTTATTGGTTACAAACGAACCATGTTGTCACGGGCATATGATAATTCTGGTGTGTATCTCATTCATTTGAACGGGCTTCAGCTTTGCATCTGGCTGCGCACAGGGGACAACTGGTTGCTGGTGGATACCATTTGCTTGCGTGAGATGTATGCTAAATTGAGGATGCCTGATCTTACAGATAGGGTGTGGATAAATCAGGTGGGGATAAATGCTGAGTTTGTTTTCTTGAGGATGGGTCGATGCCTAGTCTATGTGGTATCAAGTGCAGGAAGTTGTGTAAAGTGTATGAGATGACAAGCGAGGATCGATGGTTGGGTCGTGTCCATCCTTGTATGAGGATTTGGCCTCCCACATTCCATGCGCTCAAGGATGGTCCTGCAAGGTTTGTCTTTTGGCCTTTGGGTGATGTTATTGTATTTTGTTTTTGTGTGGTCGCATCAGAAGCATAGATGAAACATTTATAATAGGAGGATGAGGGTGTCCCCTGTGTATGGGTGCTTGGTCGGCATGCTGGGAAGGAAAATGGAGGAACTGGGAATAAGTATGCAAATTTAGAGGAATGGGGGTTTGCTTCTGAACTGTGATCCTCAAGATATCATGTCTCAGATTGTCAATGCTGATTGTTTTTGAAATGTTGTCGTATAATAGAGTTAAGGGGTTTTGCCTGGAAGCATTCTTGTGTTTATGCATCAAACGTTTTACACTGGCATGCTTGCCTTTATGCATGTCTTCTGATTGAGATGTATCGCTACGAACTTCTTGCTCTTATATGACAAGGGTATAACAATATAATCTAACAACTTGTGCGATAGGTACATGGTTGATGTTCCTTTCACCCTCCTCCATGGCCATGCTGTATGTTTTAGTTGGCATTCAATCTGTATTTCTGGAAGAGTTCTTATCATTTTGACTTTTTCTTTCCGCGCGATAATCATCTGACCTCGTTGTACAACCAGATGTCTTTTCACTTGTTTTGATATTGTCACCGTTACTTGTCGCCATCTTTATTATTGGTCTGCTTTGCTTGGAACAGTGATGCCATGTGAAGATGAGGAAGGCCTGGGATCAAAGAAGAGCGACTGCGGCTGGGTGGTGCAGTAGCGACAACCCCTCGTCTTAGAGAAGCAAGTGCATTATCTGTTAGCTGTGTTTTGAGTCGGAGACAAGTTATTGCTCGGTAATGGATTGGGATGGTGGATAAAACTGGATTGGGGGCTCCTATTATTGTTTTGAACAGACATGTATGTTTGTTTTGAACAAATTGTTTTGTTTTACTTTCCAGTGTATTGTCCATTGCAAAACTTGTGCTCGACTCCGATAGCAACGTGCATGTGGTACCGATCTGCTGATCATATTGAGGCATTAGCATTTGTTGCCAGAAGTAAGAATAAGACATTTGTCTGTGTTGCCTGTGGAGTAACAAGAAGATACTTATGGAATTACAGGAGCACAACATCAAAATCGTTTTTTTTTTTTTTTTTGCAAAAAACATCAAAATCGAATGACCGTCAAGAAGATGGTTATAGATTACTTGGTTGTAATCCCTTGTCGTTCTTTACTCGATGGTATCTATATATAAGCCCCCCATTGTTTTTCACCACACCATGGGCCTCCTGAGGAATTCCAAGTACATCTGGTAGCTGGCACCACAGCAGTAGAACTAGATGCCCCATCCCCAACTTCCTGGGCTGGAAGTAAGTACCCAGACTTGCTGATGTTTTTCTCAAAAGAACGACAGTCTCAGGAGCTTTTCTTTCTCCACGCTCTCGGTCTCAGTGTTCTTCCCTGGTCCACATTAAATGGACACTTGCTGATATATTGGTCAGTCTTTTACATGGTTTCACTACTGTAACCGTTGCGAAATAATATGTCTGTATATATTGATATACATTGCAAAGATAAGAAACCAGGGGAAGTTATGGACACTACATACTCATCTCTGTATGCATTGCAAAGATAAGAAACTAAGATTGGAATTTGTCCACCTAGGGGAAGTTTGTTGTAACAGCCATCCTTGATACGGCAGCAGAGCAGAGCATCTCAGTCTCAAATTAGAAGATTCTTTGAGAATGAAGCTCATCTCTGGAGGGTGGAGAAAGATGCTTGTTGGAGAATCAATGAATGGCATGTGCAGCAGTAGAAGCTCCACACTGCACCTGCACTCCTACCCTATAAAGAGGGGCATCGTGCATGTTAGTTGTATAGGTCAAACCCCCTGACCCAGCTCTCTAGCACGTCCTCGTGCATGATCCCACGATCACCCGCACGATCTCACCGGCGCGCTGCGCCCCCCTCTGTACATGTAAACCTACATATACATGCGATCGTACGCAGGCACCACTCAAGGTGGCAAGCCCATTCATTCACTTCTCCACATGGTATCAGACGCTGGATATTTCTCCCGTCTCTAGCCTCTTCCGCTGCCCTCTCTCCTCCCCAACTGCCTCCCGTCGCCATGTCGACTCCACCACCTCCTCCACCACCTCCCCCACCTCCTCGTCCCGGCCACGGCACTCCGCGGACGCCGGCCATGCCGGTGACCAGCCAGCCACCCAACCCGACCCTCCTCACCCCGTCCGTCTTCAACCGCGGGGCTCTCTTCGTCCCGGATGCCGGCGCCTCCACCTCCATGTCCCTCCCCTGCTCTCTCTCCTCTGGCAGGCGTCTTCATCAACCAGCACGTCCCGATCGTGCTCTCGCTGAACCCTCCCAACTTCTCCCATTGACGCACTCTCTTCGAGGTGATGTTCCAGAAGCACGCCGTCGGAGACCACATCACCGGGCCGCCGCGTCCAGGCGATCCGACCTGGCTCCAGGACGATGCACACATCGTCTCTTGGCTGTACAACTGCGTCAGCACGGAGGTGTTCGGCCTCATCCACCAGCGCGGCGCCACGGCCGCCGCCGTCTGGGCCGCCATCTGCAACCTCTTCCTGGAGAACGCCGAGCATCAGGTGGTGCTTCTCTCCACCGAGTTCAGGCGCATCGAGCAAGGGGGTTCTTCCATCATCTCCTTCTTCGCGCGTCTCACTGACTGCGCCGACCGTCTCGCCGAGCTCAGCGCCGCCGTCGACGACCGTGACCAAGTGCTCAATATGATCCGCGGGCTCCACCTTCGGTTCAGGTAGGCCGTGCCCATCCTCACCATGCAGACTCCCTTCCCATCGCTCCTTCGCTGCCGCGCCTTTCTTCTTCTCGAGGAGAGCCGCCTGGCCGCCGACAGCACCACCATCGAGACCGCTCTCCATGCCGCTCGGGCCCCTCCAACTCCAACACGGGGGGCCACGCAGGGGCTGGGCAGGGCGGTGGCACCAACCGCAACGGCGGTGGCGGTGGGCGTCGTGGACGCGGACGGGGCAACAACCCCGGCGGGGCGGGGCACAACAACTCCGCCGGGGCAGGGCACACCAACTTCGGCGGGGCACCAGCCCCTCGCCCTACTGCTCCTGCCCCCGCCCCCTGGACAGGCATGGTGCATGCATGGCCCATGCCCTGGCGGCCCCATGCTCCGGGCTCCGGCATCCTCGGTCCCAGGCCCGGCGGGGCTTCACCGATCGCCGGCTCTGCTACACACCATGCGACTGCGCCCGGCATCCCCAACACTGCTCCACCAACTGTTTGGTACCCTGCAGTGCCTCCTCACCCGCTCTACAACGGGCCACCGGCGCACCCGCCTCCGACCACGACTCTGGCTTGGGACCAGAGCGCTCTCATAGCGGCGCTCAACAACATGTCGATGCAGCAGCAGCAGCCGTCTCCACCGAGCACCGACTGGTACTTGGACACCGGTGCCTCCTCGCACATGGCTACGTCGTCAGGTATCCTCTCATCTGCTACCCCTTGTTACACACACCGCATAGTGGTCGGCGACGGCTCCTCGCTTGCAGTGACGCACACCGGTCACACCACCATTCCCACTTCTACCTCCCCACTCCACCTCAACAACATACTCATTTCTCCCCATCTCATCAAAAATCTACTGTCCGTCAAAGCCCTAGCCCGTGATAATCCGGTTAATGTAGAATTTGACGATCTTGGCTTTTCTCTTAAGGATCGAAGAACGAGGAAGGTGATCCTCCGATGTAATGATGACGGCGACGAGCTCTACCCCATGCCGTACACGCCACCGACCCACACTCACAACGTTCTCGCCGCGGTCTCGCATGACCTGTGGCACCAACGCCTCGGTCACCCCGCTGTCGACGCCCTCGACCGCACCTTGCATCCCTCTGCCATCGACCAAGCTACCACCATCATCGGCGTGTGTCAGGCGTGTCAGCTCAGCAAAAGCACTAGGCTTCCTTTTAGTTCGTCATCGCATGTATCTTTCTTTCCCTTTCAGCTTGTACACAGTGATGTTTGGACGTCCCCTGTACCTAGTAACTCTGGCTATCAATATTATCTACTGTTGCTCGATGATTACAGTCACTGTGCATGGACGTTCCCCCTTCGCAACAAATCCGACGCCCTCCCCACCATACGCAACTTCATCACATTCGCCAAACATCACTTTAACCTACCTGTTCTGACGATCCAAACGGACAACGGCAAGGAGTTCGACAATGCTGCCCCCCGCGCACTCTTCGCCTCGCTCGGGATCACGCTCCGCATGTCATGCCCGTACATGTCCCCCCAAAACGGACGCGCCGAGCGTGCGCTGCGCACCCTGAATGACATAGCTCGCGCCCTACTCACCCACGCACACATGTCGTTTTTCTACTAGGCTGAAGCCCTACAAACCTCCACCTTCCTCCTCAACAGGCGACCCTGCCGGCCTCGCCACGACCAGACCCCTTTCTTCCTCCTCTATGGAGCTCACCCAGACTACGCGGCCATGCGAGTTTTTTGGTGCCTCTGTTTCCCGAACCTCACAACTACCACAGCCCATAAACTCGCGCCACGATCAGCGCCATGCATCTTCTTAGGCTACGCCCCCGATCACAAAGGGTACAGATGTCTCAACCCAGCCACCGGGCGCGTGGTTATCTCACGCCACGTCGTCTTCGACAAGCAACGCTTCCCCTTCCTTGATCAGGCTCGCGCATCGTCCGCTGACCCACCGCCCTCTCTGGAAGATGAACTTCATCTCCCACTCGTTCCCCGTCGACCCCGCACTCCACGGACCGCAAAACCCAACACTCCTCTCGCTCCTGCTCCCGTAGCAGCACCGTGCTCGCCATCGACACCCCCTGCCGTCGTGCTGTAGGAGATATGCCCTAGAGGCAATAATAAATGATATTATTTATCTCCGAGTTCATAATTATGTTTATGTTCCATGCTATAACTGCAATGATTCTCGAGTCTGCAATATCCACGAGGCTCGGAGGAAGACTCAAATGCACGTGTGGAATAATAAACGGTAAGAAGTATTCCTAGTCTGACCTCTAAGACTAGCTCAAGTGTTGCATGATGATTCTGTTTTCCTGGTCATGGGCATGTCTATGCCAACAACTTTGAGGGCACAATGTTAAGAGAACATTTGTGTTGAATCGACCCGGATTGATGTTATGCTATGAGATTCATTCGTCACAAGTTTATTGGTACATAACACAGAGATGGTTAACGTTTGCATGATTCCTTAGACCATGAGAGTATCGAGTTTCTTCATGCTTGCTTCATGAACTTTGGGGTTTGTTAAACGTCATCCGTAAATGGGTGGCTATTACGGCGGCTTACGGGTTCATGGAAAAGTGTGTCAAGTAACTTGATAGCTCAAGATTGGGATTTGCTCCTCCGACGATGGAGAGATATCTCTGGGCCCTCTCGGTGTTACGGTATCCATCATCGTCTGGCCAGACACTTTGTGATTTGATCACGGGGATGCCGGAACACGATAACGAGAAAAGAGAACAATACCGGTAACGAGGTAACTAGCATAGTGGACAAGTTGTTGATCCACGGGAATGCCAACATGTCTCACCTCGGGTATTTGTAACATATCGCGAAGCAACAGGAATAGCACACGGCAACTGGAGGTTCACTCGAATATTTATTCGTGTGGGTATAGGGGTCAATATGGGTGTCCACGGCTCCGATGTTGATCATTGATCGGAAGGGGTTCCGGGTCATGTCTATACTTCACCGAACCTATAGGGTCACACGCTTAAGGGTCATCTATCTGCTGAATACTAGACAGGGAGTCTGAGAGAAAATCACCGAAAAAGTTTCGGACACCGAAAATTTCGGACAGCGGAATCGTACCGCAGAGAGAGGTCATCGGATAAGTTTCGATGATACCGAAAAGTTGTTTCGGGATACACCATTAAGTCAAATTGGTTTCGGCACATGCCTGATAATTCTTGGAGGATGCCAGAATCATTCTGGAAGCTTTTTGGACTTTTCTGAGATAAAAACCGGAAATGTTCCGGAGCTGCCGGAGCCACTTCAGATGCGTTTCGCAGATGAAAATCACTAAAACCGGAATTGTTTCGGAATGCGTTGAAAATCATTTTAGTGGGTACTGGAAATGTTCTTAGCCCACATAAATATTTTCAGTTCGATCAGACGCTGAAAAATGTCGTCGTGAATAGTGAAAATCAGCTTTATGGTTACTTTATGGAAAGCCACCTTTTGGGGCTTTGCTCCAAAAGATCTTGGGGATGACATGGATGGATAGGAGCCATTTTTTGGGCCCCTCATGGGGGTGTGGCCGGCCACATGGGGTATCCCCCCTTGGGGACCCTCTTGTTTCTTGGTTTCACTCCTAGGTCCTTGTGGAAGGACTTCATTCATGTGCATTTTGGGTTTTTTGTGAAACTACCCTACCCCCTTGGGATTTTCTATAAATAGAGGTGGAGGGGCAGCCCTCCACACTCATCCCTTGCTCTCATACACATGCCATGCATTATCTGGCTTCTTCTCTCCCTCCCACGAAAAGAGTTTCGTAGAGCCGTAAGGCTGTCTGGGTTCCGGCAGGAACTAGTTCTGGACGGCGAAGCCCTGCCGGATAGATGACACCGTATGTGTGCAACTCTGTAGAGAGATCGTAGTTTCGTTCTTAGTTCGTGAGTGCCTCCCGAAGGGCTGTCCGTGTGACCGTCCGAGTTTCGAAGGTCCTCCCGAAGGGCTGTCCGAGTGACCGTTCGAGTTTCGAAGGTCCTCCCGAAGGGCTGTCCGCGACACCGTCCGGGGGGCTGTTCGACCGCCTCCCGGAGGGCTGTCTGAGGAGCAGATGATGGTATACATCCTCGCGGTTGGGAGGTTGTAAATCCTAGCTGCGGGGATCTGCACCGCCGATCGTCATCGACTCTACTTCCCGCTGCGCTACGAGTCGGTAACGAAAAAGATCAAACCATGTATGCGGTCTCCATAGTGGTCCTGGGCTGGTGCGTAGGTCGGAAAATTTTTGTTTTCTGTCGCGTTCCCCTTCACGTGCCCCAAACCCCGGCCTCTGAACCCACAACCCCGGCTGACGACCCGATCACACCTACACCTGTTCGGCCCATCACCAGCCCGTCTCCCTCCCCATCCACGCCGCCGGGTCCTCGACGCCGCGCCGCGCCCATTCCCACCCACAACATGACCACACGCGCTCAGGCCGGTACCTTCAAGCCCAACCCTAAATACGCCGACGGCCTTTCCGCTACTGCAACCAACACCACCATCTCACCCATTCCTCGATCGATGCGTGCTGCTTTGCAAGATCCGTGTTGGTTGGCTGCTATGCATGTGGAGTACAGGGCGCTGATGGAGAACGGAACCTGGCGGCTCGTCCCGCGCCCTCCCAGCGCCAACATCATCACCGACAAGTGGCTTTTTCGCCACAAACTCAAGGCGGACGGCTCCCTCGAGCGGTACAAGGCGCGCTGGGTTGTGCACGGGTTCTCTCTGCGGCCCGGCGTCGACTTTGATGAGACGTTCTCTCCCGTCGTCAAGGCGGCCACGATCCGTGTCGTCCACACCATTGCTGCTACGCGCAACTGGCCTGTCCATCAAATGGACGTCAACAACGCCTTCCTGCACGGGCACCTCACCGAGCGCGTCTACTGTCAACAACCTGCAGGCTTCATCGACGCCGACCGCCCCGAGCACGTGTGCCTCCTCGACAAGTCGCTCTACGGCCTCAAGCAGGCACCGCGGGCGTGGTTCGCCCGGTTCGCGACGTACGCGCAACAGCTCGGCTTCGTCAGCTCGCGTGCGGACACCTCACTGTTCGTCCTGCAGAGCGGCGCCGGCACCGCCTACCTCCTACTGTATGTCGACGACATCGTGCTCACGGCGTCGTCCACGTCCCTGCTACAGCACCTTCAACGACAGCTCTCCAGCGAGTTCTCTATGAAGGATCTCGGCCCGCTCCACTACTTCCTCGGCATCGCCGTCACCCGCACGGCGAACGGATTCTTCCTGTCCCAGTGCAAGTATGCTGAAGAACTCCTGGAACGAGCCAACATGACGAACTGCAAGCCGGTGGCCACGCCAGTCGACACGCACGCCAAGCTCTCGGCGCTTGCGGGTGCGCCTGTCTCGGATCCGACCGAGTACCGCAGCATCGTGGGCGCGCTCCAGTACATGTCCATGACACGCCCGGACATTGCCTACGCAGTTCAGCAGTGCTGCTTGGTGATGCATGATCTACGCGCGCCCCATCTTGCTCTGGCTAAGCGCGTGCTCCGCTACCTCCGTGGCACCACCACGCACGGACTTCATCTTCATCATGTTTCATCACTCGACCTCGTCGCCTATTCAGACGCGGACTGGGCCGGCTGCCCCGATACGCGTCGCTCGACGTCCGGCTACGCCGTCTACCTCGGCGACTCCCTTGTCTCCTGGTCGTCCAAGCGCCAAGCCACCGTCTCTCGTTCGAGTGCGGAGGCCGAATACCGCGCCGTCGCGAACGCTGTTGCGGAATGCTGCTGGCTCCGCCAACTTCTCGCCGAGCTCTCCGCTCCACTGCCGAAAGCCAGCGTGGTCTTCTGCGACAACATCTCGTCGGTGTACATGGCCGCCAATCCAGTTCATCACCGGCGCACGAAGCACATCGAGCTCGACATACACTTCGTGCGCGAGCAAGTGGCGCTCGGCAAGCTCCGTGTCCTACATGTCCCGACCAAGCAGCAATTCGCGGACGTGCTCACAAAGGGTCTCCCGACTGCAGCTTTTCAGGATTTTCGTTCCAGTTTGTGCATCCAGCCCCCGGATGCTTCAACTGCGGCGGGGTGTTAGTTGTATAGGTCAAACCCCCTGACCCAGCTCTCTAGCACGTCCTCGTGCATGATCCCACGATCACCCGCACGATCTCACCGGTGCGCTGCGCCCCCCTCTGTACATGTAAACCTATATATACATGCGATCATACGCAGGCACCACTCAAGGTGGCAAGCCCATTCATTCACTTCTCCACAGTGCAGCCCAACGATCCTCATCAGAGGCAAGAGAGGAAGAAGCAGAAGTCCAGAAGCAATGGAGGGGAGGAAGAAGGAGAGAGTGATGGCCGCCACCGTCTTTGTGCTCGTCGTTCTGCTGTGGGCCTAGCGGCTGCCGTTCGGGGTTGCCGACCCCACGTCGCCGTTCTGCCAGTGCTACCTGGGCTGCTTTGGGTTTGACCCAGAGTGCAGTGGCGAAGGGTGGCAGAGGTGCCATGATTACTGCTGCGCCATAGCGTGCCACTTCCCTGGGGACGCCGACTTCGACAGGGTGTGCGGGGGGTCCGGCGGGCAGCAGTCTTGCGGCACGGAGGCCACCGGCTACGGTGAGTAACATGGACACCCACCGGATTGGTTAACTGATTGCTCTCCGGTTTGTCTCTGAATTGATGGTTTCTCTTGTCTGCATTTTAATAGGTACTACTTCTCCTACTACTGCTGATGATGCAGCGGCCAGTTACTGGAGCGGCCGCCACGGCAAGACCAAGGCCAAGCACGGCTAGACTCACTGTGGAGGCTGCACGGAAGCCGTCCTGTGATGATGATCAGAGTCTTTAATGTGTTGTGATGTCTGATTATAAATGACAGACAGTTTATGTGCATCTTATTTCTTACTGCCTCTGTAAACTAATATAAGAGCGTTTAGATCACTAGATATATTTGATGCGCATCTCAGCGTATAGTAATATACTCCCTCCATCCTATAATATAAAAACGTTTTTGACACTAGTGTAGTGTTAAAAACGTTTTTATATTTTGGGACAGAGGGAGTATTTGATATGAACGCAGCCTGTTTCAAGAAACTACAGAGCAAAGAATGAGAGATGACAATGTTAAATGCTAGAAAGACTTTGGATGGTTTCACTCTGTTCAGTGAAATTCACTCCTGTTGTTTCGCCAACTGAATCAGGGGCGTATCAGTCTCTCGAAACAACTTTGCAGTTCAATTTTCACAAATTCGGTTCTTTAACTTGATCTGCCAAAGCACAAGTCTCTGGTGAATCCCCCGCAAAAAAAAAGTCTCTGGTGAATCAACAACAGTAACTTGAAGATAGTGGACTTTGCTCTCTATCATGAATAAAACTTGGTTGCGTGCATCACGTACTGCAGAGGTCGGGGTATTCCCCTTTTCAAAAAAAAAATCATGAATAAAGCTTTCCAAACTAAACATTTTTCTAGTGCGAAAGAATTTGGTTGATTTTCACCGATTCGGTGAAACTTACACTCTTCTTTTTTCCTTTTCAAAATGAAACCGACACGTGCTAGCCTCATAGTCGTCATTGCATCTCTCGAGAGAACTTGGCAGTTTTATTTCTCAAACTCTGTTCTTTAATTTAAAAAAATCTGCCAAAGAATCAATCAATAGTATCTGGTGAACCAGCACGTAGTAAGTACTGTAACCGTTGCAAAATAATATCTCTGTATATAGGCTTATGCAACAGAAATAGTACTAGTTGCTTACTCCTCCCTATGTGCGATAATTCTTGAGTAGACATGGTGCCACGCGAGGCTGGAATCCACACCCTTTATTTCTTTGGGATTTGTGCCGTATCTCACGCATATAGAATTTAGTGGGACGAATTGATCTTGTATATGCATTGTATCTATCAGTCAATAAGTGTGCATGCCCCACAGCTAAACGAGGTTGAAGTTAGTGTTTTATTGAAGCAGTCCTGCAACACACCTGACCAACTCATTTACTACGATTAATGCACCACACTACCCTCTTGTCTTACTACGTGCTGCCCCATTACATATTTACGAGTGCACCACCCTCTATGGCTGCAACAGAAATGTGTATTAAGTAAGCTAATTAGTGTGAACTTTTAACTATGCTAAATCAGCTTAGGTCTATCTCCATATTAAGTTATGCATGTGCATACACATGATTAAGGTTCCTAAATTGCAGTAAAAAATTTAAAATTTTAGAAATCCAAGATTTTAATTTTTTTAAATATGTCCACTACATAAGATTAAACTAGTCCACCTAAAACAAATAATCGACTGCATTTTTTTCAAAATGATGATTTGATATATTTTTTGGAGTATCCCCGTGATAATCAAAGTTGTTTCCTGATGACATTACCTATCCTATATTTACACTTATCTACAAAACTACTACTCTCCATGCACATACTGATTGTCGTTCGTTCTCGTGATAGGAGCAGACCTTTGCATGCAGGACTATTTTTTGTGGGGTTTTGCATGCAGGACTCTAATGTTAGGAAATGGACAGGACGGCCTTTTCTTGAAAGTGCATGAACAGGACAACCTTCGGCAGATGCAACATTAATCCATGAAGTTATTCCCTCACTGCCTCACAGAAAAGCTAGTACATGGGTGTACCCCAGTAATGATATCCCTGACCCGTTCTAGAACATTAATAATTGACCTGGCCAAGGTATAAATACGCCCACATTTAACTCCCCTGGCCCAGTGAAGCGTCGTATTCTAGCCCAGTATTTATGCGTATATGGAATACCGTGCATAAGTATCCAAAAGGGACGCGGATTTTTGGGACATGGTGCCACACGAGGATGTAATCTGGGCAGTCCATGCTATGTGATTAACACTTTATATAGCGGTTAAATGAATACGCCAACGCTACGCTAGGTTAATTCAGCAAATACGGGTATATGAGCTGGTGGTTGGGCATCTTAATTGAAGTTGGATATGTACTCGAGAAATCAATGTGAGGTGCTGCACATCTTTAATGGCCCAGTGGTTTTCCTGCACACCTTGAATGTTGGTAATTAAATTGCATGGGTTAACGACTGGTTTCTTCTTCTTTGGTCAACCGTTGTTCATAGTACTTTTTTAAAGTTGTTCGTAGTACTTGTTCTTGCAAGAGATCCTGTGGGAAAAGTGTTGCTAAATTTCTTCCGTCGTCCATTTCATATGCCACTGTAGGGCGAACGGAAACAAAATACTTTTCCTTACTCTTGATAACTTTTTTTTCGGGATTGTGATGGTGCCTCCCCTAGTGGAGACGGTAAGGTTCAACATATATATGATGTTTTATTTTTTCAAATGTCATATACATGATGTTAGGGGTCTAAGACAATTTAGTTACTAGTCTTTGAGTCAATTACACTACTAGTGCCACAACTTGCCGCGAAAAATCAGCTTAGTGCTAAAACTTGCGGCATACATTAAACTGGTACCATAACTTGGTTTTGACGTGCATATACAGTGCAAATCACATTTCTATATGAACAGGGTGCTGATTAGGAACGCCAGCATGGCATGGGCCTGCTGTCAGCGACTGGACGACAAAGTGAACGTGTGGTCTGTGGCCTGCTATTTTGTAAAGAAAAACCTCAGAATTTTCCTCACAAAAAGCACTATGCCACGGTCGCAAGGGTCCATTTGTCAGCGTCCCACAAATAATTGAAAAATTGGTCGCTTGGGCCCGATTTTCTAGGCCCGACGCCCGACCCGGGCCCGGGCCTGGGTTTTCTGCGTCGGGCTTGGCTAGGCCCGGCCCGAAGCCCCAGGGATGGCCATGTATAGCCGGGGCTACGACAATCTTTGCACAATACTATGGATCGCTGATAGAAGGACTGTAGGCGCCTCCATCTGTAAAAAAATATGGGTCGCTGCCAAGGGCTTTCTGGGAGAAAAAAATCCCGAAGTTTTTTTCGCAAAATAGCAGACACACATCGTCCAGTCGCTGACATCGGACCCCATGCCATGTTGGCGCACCTAATCAGCACTGTGTTCGTATAGAAGCGTGATTTGTACCGTATATGCATGCCAAAGCCAAGTTGTGGCACCAATTCAATGTATGCCGCAAGTTTTAGCACTAAACTGACTTTTCGCGTCAAGTTATGGCACTAATGATGTAATTGACTCAATAAAAAATGTTAACACAAATATCTATATATGCCGTGCTTTAAAAACTGGATTGCAAGAAACTAGTATTACATTTAGGAGCAGCTGCGTTGTGGTCTTCATTACTACTAAAGGAACATGATAAGGATGCAAATAATACTAGCAAATTAACATGAACGTGAGTACATCTGCTAGGGTGGATTTTGATAATGAGCCATAATCAACATCATTATGGTGGGATCAATAATGGCAAACAGGATGTGGGCCAGGTATCATCATTGTTGCCGAAAGGCCAGCATACATCTGGTCTCTGACATAGTTTTTGGATTATTTTCACAACTGCCACTCCTACCCATCTCCTCCTCTCGTGTGGGAGGATATCCTATGCTCCCACACATTAGGTGTTTCCATGATACAATTTTTCAAAAAACATATTTAGATGTTTCAAAAAATTCTAAAAATAATTATGAGTGTTCATAAGACATATGTCGACGACCTGTTAAAAGTTCAAGTCAAAAATTCGAAATACACATGGGGAAACAAAAAGGACAAATCCGAACGTAAATAGTTTCATTCTGGCTTTTGTCTTTTTGTGGCACTATTCATACTAAATTTATCTTTTTTGTTTCTCAATGTGTGTTTCGAATTTTGATTCGACCTTTTTACAGATTGTAGACACATGCCATTTGAACACTCACAATTTTTCGGAATTTTGTGAAATGTTTAAACACGATTTTTGAAAAATGGGTGCATGGTAGCATGTAATGTGTGATAGCATCTAATATTTTTCCCTATCGCCTGAAGCTGGTAGCACATAAATGGAGAGTAACTCAATGCGTGTTGCAGGTACCCATTCAGACTGACAAAACTAAATGCGCTCAGAACGAAAAAGAAAATTATACTACCTGGATACGGTCAAGAGATATTAGTATACACGCTTTGTGTATTAAAACTGCACGAATCACGTGGGAGCTGATGGACAGTGTTCACTCGTGATTTATCGATCCAAAATTCGCTATATAATCTGAGGATCTTAAAGCACGAATGGCCGGCCTAGATTAAGACCTCGCGTGGCACCATGTCCCAAAAATTCACGTCCTCCCTATGTGTATGTATACATTGCAAAGGGTAAAAAACTAATAATGCAATTTATTAACTGTCGATTCATGAAACAGGGAAGCAATCCTGATCGTGATCAGAAATGTCGCAACAACAATTTATTAATTTATTTGTTGCTAGTCAGGAGAGGCTTCTTCCAGAAACAATGGAGTACTCCTCGCAGCACATCCCCAGTGTGCTCCATATACAGAGGGGCATCTTACAACCCAACAATTGTTATAGTGCACGCAACTTGAGAACACACGGCAAAAGTTACTAAAAAGACTGAAAATAACTTAACACAAAGATACACCATATATTTACCATTAACAAAATTTCAAATTCAAATTTAGCCTACACCTTAAGAAAAGAAAGTGATAAATCGTGTTACGTATGAATAGTAGTTACAATAAACTGGACCATCAGTTGAGCCAACTAATATAACAGTACAATAGCTGAATTTGATTATTAATTTAGTCGTGGCTCAAATTTAGATTTGAATGTTTGTAACATGAGATATGCAAGTTCTATGTGTGAAATTGTTTTCAGCTTTTTTTTCCGACAAATTTTAACGTGTGGTTTTCATGTACCAATGGTGCACCGGTTGCAGACAAACTTGGGTGCACCGGGCACGTCCTTGCTCAGAGGGATAAGATGAATGCGTGTATGTAGTAGTACATTGCTTGAGCGGCAACAACTGATTTTTTCTTGAATTTTTTTTAACTTTTTAAAATGTGTATTTAACCAATGGGTGCATATACACCTATGGGCCAAAGTGAATTTCCGCTAGTACTTACTCATCTCTATATGTATATATACTAGCTTATCCCCGCGCGGCGGCACGCCGCACCCATTGATACGGTGCAGTTATATAAATTGTGTTTCTTCTTTGTAATAAGTGTTGTTGTTTTAGGATGCCAGGTGATCGCATGGAAAACTATGGATGTAGAAAAAAAGATGGGAGGATGACGCATGTGGACAAACAGGGGAATACACGATGACACATCTCTAGTAGGGGTGATTTATTTTGGCCGAACGTGACGCGAGTCATTGCCAGATTAGATCATCCTGGTGTAGCCTCCCATTGGATTAGCTCCTATAATGAAGTGGTAAAGAGAAACAAATAGTCGGAATTATATATACACCGTATGTACTTAGTAATTTTTTTCTCTTCTTTTATTATGTTTCATATTTAATTATTCATACTTTTTTCCTTTTTCCATAAACAAAGTAATTTTATTAACATGCGCCTAAACAGGAACAAAAACAAACTGATGTGACCATGTACATGGTGCCCATGTAAGGAACGCGCGTCGGCGAGGTGGCCACGTCCATTGATCATGCAATGAGAGGATCTGGTGTGTGGACATAGCGTTTAGATGTGAATTTTCTTAACGTCCTCTCCATCGGCGTGTACAATTATGGGCTTGCGTTGCAATTTTTCTTCACCCTATTTCTCACTAAATTATGGGTGTGACTATTTTTTACGGCCAATGAGAGCCTGCCATGTTAATTCTAAATATACTGATAAATATTCTAAACCTAGCTAGGATTCTTTTCTCTGGATTTTTTGAATTTTTCCTGCAATGAAAAGCTGGCCAATCGGGTGGTGCCACCTTATTTAGTGGGAGATCTGGGCATGTGCACATCTTCGTGTGGCTCTAACAGCTTGCTGGTGGATTTGTGGCAGAGTTTGTTATTGGTGGGCAGGTGTGCTGGATCGGCTGTTTTCATTGGTGGACATGTGCGTGGCGGGTCTGCCTGGTGATTTAACTACGTGCCTTTTGGCGTCTTGCGGTTCGATCTGCATGTCTGTGCCTTTGTCACTACTTTCCTTTTTCCATTTATTTCTTCTCCCATGCATGTTTATGACTGCGTGCCACGCTGTTGTTCGGGTAGGCTGGTGCGTTCTTCTCGCGTGTCGACGATAGCTAGTCACGGGCGCGCATCACTGGTGGGACCACCTGTCTGGCCGAGGTGACCACGTATGTAATTAGCCCTCCCAACTAAGATTCCGGTCCATGCAGTAGATTAATCTATACTACTATTAAACAAGAGAACATCTTCAGGAGCGAACGAAAACTCTGCCATCCACCGAATCGGCACGAAAAGGGGAGCCAACGTGTCCCGTAAAAAAAATCAGGAGAGCCCACGTCTGCCGTCCGAAAAAAAAGAAAATGAGAGGCCACGTTTCGTCCTGCCTCGCCTCCATCGTTCCCCACTCCCCTCCCCCCCTTCCCTCTCCTCCTCGCCGCCGCCACAGGACGCCGCCGGGGTCCCTCTCCTCCCTCCAGCAGCAGCGGCGGCACGAGACGCAGCGGGCTCGGCCATCGTTGGCGGCGGGGTTCCTCTCCTCTATCGAGCAGCGGCGGCGGCGGGGGACACAGCGCGATCGATCTGCGTCGGCGGCGGCGGGTCCCTCTCCTCCGACGAGCAGAGGCGGCCGCATGGGACACAGCGGGCTCGGCCGCGCCGAGCGCAGGCTCGCTTGACGTGGGAATCATATTCCTCGAAAACAGATGCAGGGATCACTGCGGTTGCCTCAGGTTCTATCGTTGAACAGTCGACTATGTCTCTGTTATCAGTGTATATCCACAGGTCGGTGGAGTTGACTCTCCTGAGGCTGACGCGACAGAATGGACAGGACTGGGATCTTGATCTCCTACAGGGAGGTAAGGCCACACTCTTAAAACAATGGACGTGCACTTACAGAAAAACGGAATGGATCATATAGAATGTTGATTGTCAGACTCTGACACTGAAAGATAAATCTTGTGGCATTATCTTGAAGTTGATCCATATTTTGATTTAATGAATACTCAAGCTACTACCATCTTGATTCAGCAAATGAGGGGTAATCTCATACTCAAGCCAGTTGAAGTCCTCCATTAACACGGCGAGGACGAGGTCGAGCGCATCGTGGCCGTTTGAGTAGGAGAAGCAGCGGGCGGCGGGGCTGAGGATGGTGCCGGCGAGCCGGAAGAAGCGGGGGAGCACGTCAGGCAGGAAGGCAGCGGGAACACGGTGGCCCGGTCGACGTGGGGGGTAGAAGAAAAGGCGCTCGAAGGAGTCCATGAAGAGCCAGGCGAGGTCGTCGAAGAAGTGATGGGGAGCTCCGAAGACGGGTGTCCTCGCCGCCGGCGCCACGTGGATCTGCTCCAGCAAGTGCACCTCCGCTTCCGCCATGGGTTCACTGGCTTTGCTTGCTTGGGTGGGTCGATCTTATCTTCTCTCTATGCCCACCCACCACTATCTGACTTTCAGTGTGCTCTTCTTGCTTGCCTGTGACTACCGGGGTAGGTTTGGCACTAATCTACTGGAGTGATTTAGCTCCCATACTGCATCGAACACGTTTCGTCCAGCCACCGCTCATATTTCTGTAATTCACAAGACCATCAAGACCGTCAAACGAAGGTTCATGTATCCATGTGTAAGAATGGCTTAAATCAAGGTCTGAAACATATCAAAAGTCGGCAAAGCGTATGTTTTTTGTATCTTAGATTTCTGCTAGGGTGTTATGTATTTCAGGTGTATTTGTGTTAGTCGATACTTGCAGCAAAATCACCACCATCATACAGAAAATCTAACAAATTATATGTATTGATGCTTCCTTGAGCCTACTACTAATAAGATGGCAATGTGTTTTTACTGAAAAGCTGTAGTAGCCTTGATTCAAGTCGGACAATGAAGTATGAACCCATTTTTATCCAATTTATGTGGATTGGCTGCCCATAGAAGGTACTGATAATGCATCGCCTCTATATTCTTAAATTACATTTCAATTGAGAATTACCATCTCTAATGAAATATGATTGGCCAGTGGTAAGAAAACACCAGCCTTGCTGCACTGCAAATTCTAACCTACAGTAAGAAGGTGCTTTCCGCTGGTGTATATCCCTTTGTTCCGTCGAACTAGCAATAGTACAACTATGTTAACGAAATTGCTGCTACAATATTCTTTTTGAGATTGCAATGCTATATTTATAAAATTTATGGGCGGATGTGAGAGTAGTTGTTATTTTCATCATGGAAATATTGATTAAAGTTGATCAGCCAGAATTAAAGAAGCATATGAGATCTGTGTAATAAATTGAGTTTTCATTAGAGATGTCTTAGTGGACATGTATTCTGATTTAACTTCACAACTGTCAATTCTATTCAGGCATATTTTGATAACTTCTCAATGGTTTCATGATGATTTTCAGGAAACCAAAGCAACCTCTTTTACCACTCAAGTTGGAGGGAATCCAGTTGTCCTCAACACTTAAGAATTGATTTCCCGAAAGGAGTTCCTTGCCAGTTTCGGTTCCTTTCATGCACTATTGTTGTTTAAACTATGCTCATAAAAGCCTAATAAGAATCGACTAAATGAATCGGGGAGTAGCTGAGTCTTCATATGAAGAGCAAATATGTCATAGTTATCCATGTATTTTCTGTTTTTTATGATGGATGTTGTTATCATAGTTCCTATTTTTTTTGGCTGGCTCAAACACCTTGTTTAATATTGAAGATCCATTTTTTCCCACTGTTCAATTCAGCTCTTAATTTTTTGTGTAAATGGCCAGACAATGCACTTCTAATAATTAAGTTGTTATCCTAGGAATATTTTGAAAAATATTGTACTTACCATCTCAGCTAATCCTTATTTATTCATTAACAAACATAATGTGACAGACGTCAATGCGTGCGTTGCACGTACGTACTTCCTAGTTAGGCAAAACACAAAACTGGGAAACCACCTGCGATTTCTCGTACTTTTTTTATGGTTTCTCATTCCACACGTAGTCACATCACCTCATGGTCTCGTGCACGTATTCCCATCAACCCCCGATAATGACGCCGGAGCACTCCATGCAGCCACCAGTGACAAAAATGAGAAAAACCAATCCTGAACCACCTGAACAAACAACATTTGACCCAACAAAACAAATCGCAAACCAAATTGCCATGTCACACGAGTAGCATTCCTCAAAATACACCCAGAATTACAAATGAGAGGCAAATAAAAATAACAGAAGGTAAGGAAATATCTCAAAGAAAAAATAATAAATTCTAAATGCTTCATGACTCACGGAGCGACCCCGGATGCCGCCCCGCATATGTCAGTGATGAGCTCTTCATGTGGTCGATGAACAAATCAATAGACCGAAAACGAATGAGGATGCCATCCGCGACAAGTCCAACGCTGCCATCGCCAGCAAGAAAAATTAATTGACATTGTCAACTTTGGGGTAGATCTTAAACTTGCGTATAGACCTCTAGCACACTCTAATACATGGGAAGGCATAAATAGTGCAGGAAAGAGCCAGATGTCCAAAAACACTGCTTGCTAATGACATGTCTTACAGCAGACTAATGTAAGGAATAATGACTTGCATAATTTGTATTAAACCCAACATATTTTTGCAAATAAAACACAACATATATTGAGTGAACTTAAACAAAGGAGAGAGCAAAATTTAGGAACTATTGGTAAAAAAAATCCCCTAAGAATTTGGTGCACCCAAACTGTTGATCCATCGAGAAAGCACACACCCAGAGCATGCACATGCATGTAGTCACATCAGGTTCCATCGCTGCATGCATACATTGGCTAATCACATAAACAGTTTTTTTTTAATCAAGAGCGTAATATAGTGCGCGCCGCTGAAGAAGATCTGAAAGGTATACATGCACCTAGTCATATCATCTGTCACCACTGCATGCAAACATTGGCCAATGGTCGTCCAATGCAAGCTGATAAAATGTGGGGTAGGCCAACTTTATTTAATACGTAGAACCAAACGGTACAAAGCCTCGAATGCCAAATTTTCATGAAATACAAATATTTGGGAGCTAAAACTACAATACAGGAAAAAAAAGGATTTAACATATGATACAACTGTAGAGATAGTGACTGCCTAATCATGAGGAGAAGTAATATCAAACAAATTTTTATCTAAAGAGTAAAGACAGCAAATGAATTGAACAGGAGTTCACCTTCCGATTTTTTGGAAAAAGGAGGAGTTCTCCTTCCGATTAACCAACATGTGAGCGCCTGTACAAAGTGCACCCAGAGGTCCGATGGCAGCGCGCGGGCGTTGGTGTTGAGCAGGCCGTCGATCAGGTCGTGCAGGTCAGCGAGGTCGTTCATGTTGAAGGGCATGATGTGGGCGAGAAAGAGCGGGAGAGGTGGTCAGGCTCCTTAGCCACCTATCCTTCGAAGCCTCTTTGTACGACCCAAATCCTCACACTCGTACGTCGCAGCTATCTCCTGCAGACAAACCAGGCACACCACTGCAACTATCAGGATACTCTAAACTCGCATGAAACGTGCCTACTCCAATAGTATGGTCAGTCTCTTACTATCGTATCCCGGCCGCACCGGGGCATACAGGTGTATTGGACGCCGAGGAACTACCAGCACGGTACGTCGATAGCTACGGCTTGCCTTCGCGCCGCCTCGGTGGCGGGGATGGTAGTAGACGCGGATAACACCTGCCACCGCTCAGCGTGGCATGCGGTGGTTAGCCGGCGTGGCGAGGCTGCGCGCGGCCGTGCTGCTGCCGCCAGTGCGCCTGCTTGAGAATTCCGGGTATCCATGCATGGCGCAAAACGACGGAGGAGACCTCGAGCGGCGGACAACGGCGCACATCTATAGCACACTTCTGACGCCATCCCTCCGTGCTCTCGCCTAAGAGGCCCCCTGACTCCGGTGCACGGCGCAACACCTGCTTCTCGGCGTGGTCTTTCCCCGACGATGCGGCAGTGCGAACCTGCCCCGCGGTTGTGCCGGTGCCACCATCGCTTGAGACTGAGACTGGAGGAAGCCTTGATCGGTGAGATGACGACGGCGGTGCCCGCTGATGAGCACCAACTGCAGCCTCGGCAAGGTGGGGAGATGGGGTCTCCGAGGTGGGACCTTCCGGCGAGACTCTGGCCGGCAGGGAGATCGAAAATGATTTACCGTATGAATCTACCATCCAACAGCAGTCAGCAACAAAACCACGAACCAAGAGTAGAATCAACAGGACGCTTGCACAACCAAATGTCCTCCCTGCGCTGCCTAGAAGAACCACCAACTGATGATTCCACCGACAAAGAAGAAGACCCTACAAAATGAACGCAGGAAAACACTTAACATACGGAAAACCTCCACGGCATACAGACGGAAAAAACAAAACGAAGCCAAGAAAAAAGAACCAAACCAGCTGGTGCCGCAAGATCCATCGCGCATGCAGAAGCGGAAGACCGGACAGAACGATCACATGCAGAGCCACAGGCCCGTGCAGAGCGGCCACCCCGACAAAACGGCCGATGGTGAGAAGCCGAAGCACACTCCGAGGAAGCAGCAGGACGGCCCGAACCACCGCGCTGACCAACCACAGTCCCCCGTGAGCGAGGAGGCTGGCCCAGACGCCGAGGACCATTACGACTGAAAAAAGGAACAACCAATCAACCTGAATATGGGACTGGACACCGAAGGAGACCTGAGCATGGCAACAGAGGCGACCTATTTATAGCTCCACACCGCAGCAGGTTATGTGCGTTTACAGGGCAAAAGCGGCAGCGGCAAGCGGTGGAATTTTCAGAACGAACCACGCAAGGACTCTGGAATAAACGGTAACAGCGGCACCGACCAGAAACACCGAACCGCCTCTTCTCTTGTGGCAAACTTGCAATAGACAGACCATGGCAAAAAATAAACTCACAACCGCCTACCATACCCATGCATGCACGAAGCCAAACTGAGAACCTACTCCTATGCATGCGTGCAGATCCAAACGGCCACCGAACCAACTCCTATGCATGCATGCAAATCCAAACGGCCACCGCCCGACAATATCTAGTTATCTACACAAAGGAACATGCACAGCCCAGGCACTGGTCGAAGCCCACACAGAGACGTATACCAGAAGAAATCTGGGGCGGCGAAGTCAACCGATCTAACTGGCCCGGCTATAACAGAAAACGCTAGGCGAACCAATTGAACAGGTACACACGTTTAATAAAATTTCAAACGAAAACTTAGAGACACCACATATTTGTACACGGTCATTTCCCAAAATAATAGCACGTGTCATGTACACAATTCACCATGGGTCACTTTCACACAAGTGGGTGAATGTTGGGGCAAAAACGTTGCCTGCAATAGAGGCTTGGGTATGTATACATTGCAAGATAAGAAACTAAGAGTGAAATTCATGTGTCGGTTCATAGAACAGGGAAGCAATCCTCCTAGGGGAGTTAGTTGTAACAACCATCCCTTGATACGGCAGCGGAGCAGAGATTCCTGTTTCAAGACAAGATTCTTTGAGAATGAAGGTCTGCTCATCTATGGAAAAAGATGCTTCTTCAAGAATCAATCAACTTACATGTGGAGCAGAGCATCCCTTCTCCACTGCACCTGCACTCCTATCCAATAAAGATGGGCAGCGTGCAGCCGTTGATTGTCAGAGGCAAAAGAAAGAAGCAGAAGCAATGGAGGGGAAGAAGAAGGAGGGAGTGATGGCCGGCGCCGTCTGCCTGCTCGTCATCCCCAACGGCTGCCGGTCGGGGTTGCGGCCCAACGTCGGCGTTCTGCCAGTGCTACGCGGCCTACTACCAGAAGTGCAAGGCCACCAACGTCCCACTCGACTGCAATGATTACTGCTGCGCCGGTTGCTACTTCCCTGGCGACCCCGACTTCGAGAATGGGTGCCGGATGTCCGGAGGGAAGCAGGCCTCGGTCTGCGGCATAGAGACCACCGGCGACGGTGAGTAAGATGGACACCAACCATATTGTCTGCTCTCCCGTTTCCCTTTGTCTCTGAATTCATCGTTTCTCTTGTTTGCATTTCACTAGATACTACCGCTACTGAAGCCAACTACTGGTACTGGAGGCGCCGCCACGGCATGGCCAAGGCCAAGCACGGCTAGATTCCTACTACTGGGTGCAGCATGGAAGCACGGCTAGAGTCGTTGATGTGATGTACTGATGTGCATCTTATTTTACTAGTACTATAACAAAGACCCTTGTGATTTAGATATAATATAAAACATACTCACACACCCAAGGAATGATACGTAGGCACTGAGCGCCAGCGACACCACCCCTAACTCTACGAGAGCAACCGGGGTCCTCAACCGTGAACACGCCACCGCGAAGAGATGAAGCCACATACAATGAACCATGGGCTTCAAGGCGGCGCCTTCAGAAAGGTTATCACACCAGAGCGCCGCCACTGTCCGACTCGAGGGTCAGAATTTTCCCTAGAACAACACGACGGGCAATGAAAGGCATGATGATGCCTTCAAGAAAGGAGTGAGCTTTATATATAACTTGACTTACCAAAGCATAAGTATTGGTCAATCTTTGTCTTGCAAAAGTAACTTAAAGATAGTGTCGCTGAGCTGGAACTTTTTTTTGGAAATGGAGGTATACCCCAGCCTCTGCATCATCATGATGCATGCGGCCCTCTTATTAAAAATCCAGAAAGTATCATCGTAAAAGTCTTACAGCTCGCGAACGGAGCAAAACAGAGTACATAAACCTGAAAATTACAAGCGGACAAAGACAACCGATACGGTGATAAAAAGGATAAGCTCTCTAGACTCCTATCCTGTTATGCGAACGCCATCCGAACCGGTTGAATATACCCCGAGCCACCATCTCCCATTGGTTGCACCCAGTAACCAAAGGCTCCCTGGAGTCCATATGAGTGAGTAAGGACCACGTACGGATCCAAGCTGTAGCTCTGAAGATAACCTGCAAAAAAGTTAAGTTGTGTTGTCTGTTAAAAATCATATCATTTCTGCAGTTCCATATAGCCCATAATAACGCACATATTTCAATCCGAATACGAGCTGTCGTGATTTGTTCAACCCCAGCTAACCACGTCCCAAACAAAGACGCAATATCTACTGGAGGATTGATATTAAAAGCTATATGAATCGTTCTCCAAAGTAACTTGGCAAGTGGGCATTCAAGGAATAAATGTTGGATTGTCTCATTCTGAGCACAAAAACAACACCGCGAATTGCCTACCCATCGCCTCTTAAGTAAGTTGTCCTTTGTGAGTATTACTTGCTTGTGGACAAACCACATAAAAATTTTAATCCGCAAAAGAACCTTAACCTTCCATATATGTAGTGACCTAGAGAGGGGGGCTGAGCTGGAACTAGAAAACCTTCGCGCTATGTTGGCAACTGTCTCCTTGAATGTGCAGGTAGACAAATGAATTGGGCATATCGATAGCAAGCCGATGACTTGCAACTCGGCTTACAAGTCTATTTGGAGCGACAAGCCTCTCGACTCCTTCTCTCCGGCCATTTGGAAAAATTATGCACCCAACAAATGCAGAACTTTCCTATGGCTCGCAAGTAAAAAATCGACTCTTCACCAACAAAAGATGCTTCAACGGGGGCCTAACTGGCTCCAACTGCTGCCCGTTCTGCCCAGCCTCTGAATCAATGAGTCACCTATTCCTTCAATGTCACGATCTTTGCCCTCTTTGGCAGGAACTGAGCTCTCTTTCTGCTACAATACCGTCGGACTTTCAACATCTTTGGGGCCTGGACATGGCCAATAGACCTCGACCAACGGTCATCATTGCTATTCTCTGGAATATCTGGAAAAGAAGAAATGCAAAAGTTTTTAGGCAGGAACTGCAACCTATCCACCTCATCACCCGCTCAGATGACCTCATGCTTTGGTCCAACCGATGCTCCAACGAGCAGGCCGTGAACCTTCTTCGTAATTAGTGTACAATGTTGTTCCACTTATCTACGATATTGTAGCCCAACTGTTTTTGTAATCTCACCCTCACCCCCAACTCTCAACCTTTGTAAATATACTCTATCTTATAGTGAAGTGGTTCAGGCCGGCGTAAGCCTGCCGTAGCACAGTCAAAAAAGCTTAAAGATAGTGGATGTTGCTCTCTACCATGAATAAAACTTCCCAAACTAACACCTTTTCTAGTCTAACAGACTAAGCCATCTTCTTCCTCCCCAATCCTTTACTGCCAACAGTTTATATAGAAAATAAGGTGATTGAAGAACAGCAACCGTGCAACTGTGCGTAAATCAAGTTGGATTCTTTGCGAGAAAGTTTAACTAACGTAGGTGAATGCATACCCGATAAGAAAAGAAAAAGGAGTGTGCACATGTGTTTGCACTTTACACCGGTACATATAATTTCATGTTACTAAGTCGGATCAGGTTCGGTTCGCCGATGAAAGGGGGGGGGGGGGGTCGTACCTCCCATCAGACAAAAATAGGTATGGGGCGTGTCAAGCTAGCTCCCATGTGTACGATGTTCCTGACGGGAAGACTGGATTTGTTGGATCGGGTCTACCTCCTATGGGTTAAGAAACACCACCTCTTCATCAGCATATATGTTTTTTGTGTGAAATTATTTGTGTATTACTCAAAACCAAATGTTACAATCACGACAAACGATATCATTGACTTTCTTTGAACCCGGTCCAAAGCGTTTCTTTTGCTGGGACCATGTCTTCATCGTTGGTGACCATGTCGACCAGCTGGTGTCCGGGTGTACTCACCTCCTGAGCGCCCGAGGGTTGAAGAACACCTTGCTTGACCCACCGACACCCTATGCATGACAAGTCGGGCTCATATTTATTCCATAGAAAAACACGAGTGTTATCCGTAGAATCACAAGTCGGTGCAGGAAGGGGCTCACAAAAGCGGTGTGTTAAGAGTGTGACGATGAAGCTCGTCATCTTGAAATTGACCATATTCGTCGTCACAACGTAGCAACTATCAACGCTAATATTGAAGATGAGACGTGGCACTTCTCGTTATGGATGGATCGATCGGGAGGATTTTGTTTTCAACCGGTGCAACGCACTTGCATACAAAATGTGAAGTTAAAAGTATTCTTTTAGACTTAATAGGTCAATAAAAACTAAATATGCAAATAAATAAGACCAAGATTTAATGTAGATCCAAACGCTATATTGAGGAATAACAACCTCCACTCAACTGCGAAACAACAAACCTGTTTGCTATGTGCCTTTTGAAAGATTTGGTTAAAAAACTGACCACCCAATTTAGAATCCCAAATTGGACTTGTGCCAAGAAACCAGGCATTGATTTAGTGTATCCTTTTATACCGGATGCTGCTAAAGCAATAGTTTAGTGGATCCTTTTATGCCGGATGCTGCTAAAGTGCTAATTTAGTGGATTCTTTTATGCCGGATTGATGTTATTTTTGTAAAAAACTTTCAATCTATTCATTTTCAATCATGACAATACAAAAAATACCAGAAATAATAAAAATTACATCCAGATGCATAGACCACCTAGTAACGACTACAAGCATTGAAGCGAGCCGAAGGCGCGGCCCCGTCATCACCCCTCCCTCACCGGAGCCGGACAAAACTTGTTGTAGTAGACATTCGTGAAGTCCTTGTGCTAAGGCCCTATAAGACCAGCTTAACAGAACAGTAGACGCCGCCGATAAATAGTAGCGTAGATTGGAAGGATCCAACCGCAGTCGCCAGCTAAACCTGGTGTACTTGGGAACCCCCTCTCGCAACCGTGTCGCCCCCGTGGGTGACCGGTCGCGTCCCCGGCGCCTCCTTCCCGAGCCCCCTCCCTCCCTGTCGTCATCGCTGGTGTTCGGTGTCGGGCCTGGCCCAGGCGGCGTTGGCGGCAGCAGTCGCTGGCCATTCCCCTCCCGAGTTGCGCCGACGCTGGGCGGTGCGGCACCGCGGGGTGCTCCTAGGAGGCAGCGGTCTGGCACAGCGGCGGGGCTCTCTGTCGTGGTCACGGGCGATCTACTGGGTGGCGGCGCTGCAGTTGGCGGCGGGGTGACGCGGCGGCGCGATCTGGCGGCGCCCGCTTGGCCCAGATCTGCCCTTCGGGCCCCATCTGGGTTTGGGCCGGCCGGCGGCGGGGAGGATCGTCGGCGTGGCTTCCGGGAGGCGGGAGAGCGGCGATGGGCGGGTGGATGCCGGTGGCGATGGCGCCACCTGCTGCAGCGTGACAGACGAGGCTTTGCGGGCCTGACTTGGACTTGGCCGGCCCAGGGGTGGCCAAGTATGCCCTGCTGCCGCATCCGGACGGCGACCGCGACGGTGCGGGAGGCACGGGCCTCCCGCACGACGACAGTGGAGGTAGTTCCCTCCCGCGCGGCTTCGGTGCCGCTACTCCCATCGCCTGGTGCGTCTCTTTCCGTCCTCTTGGCCTCGTGGTGGTGATCTCAGTGAGGCGGCGTGGGTGACGTCAAGACCACGGTGGCGCATGCTGATGGGTGGCGAGGTGGCTGGTTGGCTCCGGTCCGGTTGGGCAGTGGGGTTTGGAGTGCGGGAGAAATCCCTTGCCGGCTCTTTCCGTCTCCGATGCGGTGACACCTGCGGGTGCCACCATCACTAGTGCAGAATCAGGCTGTAGTGCCGGTTAGTAAGGGCAATTAGTGCTGGTTCGTCACGAACCGGGACCAAAGGCCCACCACGTGGCACGAGCCCGCACCGGGGGCTGGGGGCCTTTAGTCCCGATTGGTTACACCTACCGGGACTAAAAGGTTTAGGGGTTTATGGTTTTATGATTTATTTTTCCTTTCAATTTTGCGTTTTTCATTTAATTTTTTTTCATTTCAAACATATTTTATGCTACTACATATTGTTCACGTTATGCATATATATATAAATAGAATTTCTCGTAGAACCATATATATATCATCGAATTTCTCGCGCGACCATTCATATATATCATCGAATTTCTCACATGGTAGTATATGAGACATATGGAGTAACTACCCCTAGGTGGTAGGATGGATTTTCCATATACACACACACACACACACATACACACACACACAATTTGGTATATACAATCTCTCCTACAATTTGCAGATCATTACATGGAGGCATTACAGCTTGTGATGGTATTCTCCTTTGGGATCTATGACCTGGTCGAGCAAAAATCCCGCTATTTCCTCTTGAATTGCTCGTACGTGATCCGTTGGTAGGAGCTTATCCCGCATATCTTGCATTTTTATTTAAAAAGAAGATCAATATGAATATATTAGTTGTGTGTATATATATTAGATCATGACAAAAAGAAATTGTGAATAATGTTCTGGCAAACGTACCCAAAGTTGTCTATCACTTTTGGACCTTTTGGACGTCATTATGCGAATCTTCTTGCAAACGTACTATGCACATAAATTATTCCCTGGTGTCTGCCTCAAGGCCTTTACGAGAATAGAATTCAATCTGATAATAATTAATCAAGCATGATAATGGTATTGAAACTAGAACTAAAGAGATGACAGCTAGCTAATACTACTTAATTAATTACCTTGGGTCAACACCATTTCAGGTTTTGTTTCCATGGGCCTTCAACCTGTTTGATGAACTTTTTCCAAGCCCTGCCCGCTGGCAAAGAAAATGAATAAAAGATTTATTAATTAGTTGATATTAGGAAACGAACTAAAGAGCCCGACATATAGTTCGATAATGATTGAAATTACCTGTCGACCATCTCCCTCACGATTGCGTAGTCATTAACGTGCCACTCACCCGAAGTTGTAAGGAAGTAGTATTTCTAGTTGGGTATTTAGTCGCACCAAGAGCTCTAGCAAGCTTTTCTCTGTGTCTTTTCGTTCCCATTGACGCGTCCATGTCTCTTTATTAATGGTATTTGGGTCAATGAACCCAATGCCATAGCATCCAGCTTTTTTCATTTCATACATCTTCATTCTGCATAATACCACACAAAACAATATATAGTGAGGATAATTACAGGTAATGAAGAGCACTACAGCTAGCTAGAGACTTAAATTACAGAAAGAAATCACTTAGAGACAATAGCAACTGACGATAGATTTGTCAAGTGCATCTTGATTGAGTAACTGAAACATTTCATGAAACTCAACCCACAAATCTTTTTCATGGAAGTAATGCTCTTTTTCGACTTTCACCATGAGGGACTCTCGATCGGTAGTCTTTACTTCTCTCAGGTACCATTGATGCAATTCATACATTCTCGTTAATAGAAGCGAGATTTGCTCAGGCTTGACCATAGGTTGGCTGCGGACATATTTCTATGGGATATTTAAATTAGTGCCCCTGGTTCCTTAGTTGTGCTCACTTTTCCCCACGCTCCAAACGTTTGCTCACTTTTCCCCTCTTCCTTAGCTGAAACTCTCACAAATGCTCATAGCGGGCGTTTGCCGTCTTGACCGTCCATTGACCGTTGATTGCTGACGAGTGCCGAGTCTTCGTCTGACTGTTGCTTGCTGACGGGTGGGACCGCAAGGAGACACGTATTGGGCAGCTTGTCTGAATCTGAAACATATCGAGACAGGCCGCACTGCACCGCGCCGCCCCGCCCCCTCCGCCGGCGTCGTGCCGCGTCCACCGCAGTTGTTTCCTCCACCCTATGCCCCTATTCAGTTCGTCGGCGACGCCGCGTCTCCGCCAGATATAGCCCACCTCCCCATCTGGGATTACATAGCGATGTTGAGTGAGGACGGCCGGAATGCAGTCGACCGTGGAGAGGATTGGGTCGAATCCGCGGCAGATAATTCATGGATTAAACCTGGGTAAGCATTGTTTCCTCTCGAATTGACGTTCTAAGTCGTATTGTAGGCCGTATTTGACTTCTGTTTGCTTGAATCGTTTGAATTTGTGCTCGATTTTACCCGGCTAACTGAAGCCTTTGTTTCCTTCAACAAAATAGGATTGATCCCGCGCTGGCTTTCCGACTGGCGATTAGAATGGAAACTAGTGTGCTGCGTGGTACTAAACCGCATTTGATTTCATCATTTTTCTATCCCAAAGTGGTAGAAACCAGCATATCTTTCAAAGATTTGCGAGCTGAGCTCCGAAACACCTATCCCTGGAGTGATGTCGATGCTGTTGAACTGAATTACTTCAGGAGTGACGAGCAAAGATTTCTCCCACTAACTTGCGACGATCATATGCCGTTGCTTTTTGCTCGGATTGCTGGCTGTCGATTCGGTTAACTCCAAATCGATGTGCTTCAGCCACGCGCAGAATGGGCGAAGGGGAAGGGAGTTCAGACATCATCTGTCTGTGCTAATAGCCAGCACCCCGGCACTCCTTGTAGGTCGACACCAAGTAAAGCAAGTGGTTCATGGAGCCACAACATGCCTGCTGCCAATTCTGGTTCCGATTCAGCTGCTGCTTCTCGTGTACCTTCTGCAGTTGGTGTAGAAGAAGATGCAGAACCTAACGAGGCAGTGCCTACAAATGATGATGAAGACGAGATGATGTTTCCTGAACTGGTCGATGTAGTCAGTCAGCAAGCAGTGGATGACGAATATATGGAGGAGCCCATCAGCCAAGCTAGGTTTGATGACACTGACGATGAAGAGAATGTGGAGAACATGGACAGCTTAATCGAGGATGAATACGATGGTGATAACATGCCAACAATTGAGTGGAAGAGGGAAAAACCTGAGCTTAGTGTAGGTACCATTTTCAATCAATGGTGGACTGTCGGAATGCAGTGACAACATGGTGCATTATATCTGAAAACACCTATAAGATTAAAAGGAGTGAGCCAGCAAGGTTCACAGTATTTTGTCCATATCCTAGGTGTAGGTGGAAGTTGCATGCATCTCGTATGAGAAAGGGCAAATATATTCAGGTAATCCAAGTTCAGTTAGTAATTTAGTTTCAGATCGTTGAGTAAGGTTTCTTAACTATTTTTTACCCTTTTATTTTGTTTCAGATAAAGAAAAACCCACACAAGCACACATGTCCACCTGGAGGGGGAGGGGGGAAGGCCAAAACCAAGCTAGCAAAAACTAGGTGGGTGGCAGATGCTATATTGGATTGGCTGAGAGAAGAACCTGTACTTGGTCCAACAGCACTCCATGGGAAGCTTTTTGAGAAGTACAAGATAGAAATTCCTTACATGAGAATTTTCAATGCTAGGGAAAAGGCTCTTGACAGAATTAATGGTCAATGGAATGACAGTTTTCAGCTGCTTTACACTTTCAAAGCTGAAGTTGAGATGGCAAGTCCAGGGAGTGTTGTAGAGATTGACAAGCATACAGTTCCATTCAAAATAAAAGGAAAGTCATTTCAGAAGGAGTGCTTCAGAAGGGCTTTTGTTTGTTTCAAGGCTTGCTGGCAGAGGTTTCTAGATGGTTGCAGGCCCTATTTGGCTGTAGATGCTACACATTTGACTGGAAGATGGAGAGGACAGCTAGTAGCAGCTTCTGCAGTTAATGGACACAATTGGCTATTCCCAGTTGCATTTGGTGTGGTGGAGGCAGAGTCTGAGGAAAGTTGGGTCTGGTTTCTGCAGCAGTTGCGCAACATTATAGGCACACCCCCAGGTTTAGCTATACACACAGATGCTTGCAAGTGTTTAGAGAGTGCAGTGGAAATTGTATTCCCTGGAGTGGAGCATAGGGAATGTATGCGACACCTAGCGCATAATTTCAAAAAGAAGTTCAAAGGTAAAGTTTATGATGAGAACTTATGGCCAGCATCATACACATGCAGCAAAAGGAAGCATGAACACCATTTGAGAGTGTTGTATGCTCAAAATCCTCTTGTGAAGGAGTACATGGATGCACATCATGGTAAGGTGTGGTCAAGAAGCAAATTCAACGAAATCTGCAAAGTAGATTATGTGACCAGTAACCTTGCAGAATGCTTCAATTCAAAGTTCAAGTCAGTGAAAGGGCTCTTGTTGTGGCAAGCATTTGACAAGATGAGGCAAATGATCATGATAAAGATGGCTGTTTGCAAAAGAATTGCAGAAACACAATATGTTGGTCATCAAATGCTCCCATCACTGATTAAGGCATTGCACTTGAAGGCAAGAGGACTGAAGATGAAATGTATTCGATCTGGTACATATGAGGGAGAGGTTACCTATACTGACACTAAAAATAGGGTATGGAGGTATCCTGTGAACCTAAGTACTAGAGAATGTACTTGTAGGCAATGGCACATCCGTGGGAAGCCATGCATACATGCCCTACATCTGATGACCGTAATCGGGGGTGCAGATGGTGAAGTTGATCAATATTGCTCTGAGTATTTCTCTGTTGCCAAATTTATGGCTGCTTATGCTTTCATTACATGATTTCTAAAAAAATCTATCAGATTTGGATTTAGGTTACATGATTTCGTTTTCAGATCGTGAAGAAATGCCACCATCTCGAGTGGATGGATGATTAAATCCAGAGGCTTCAAGGGTTGGGCTTGCTGGATTCGAGGGGGATGCAATCCGCGAGTTCAATCTGCCCCATGACAGTGCCGCTCCGGCAGCAGCAGCGCGTCCGGAATACCCGACGGTGGTAGATGTCGAACTGAAGACGGAATTGAAGAAGATGAACAAGAACTTCAAGCAGCTAATTGAGTTGAAGAAGCAATCCAATGTGATAGCTTTAGGAATACTTGCTCTAGGAATTTTTTACTTGATGGCCATCTCTCGTTAGAGATGTTTGTCTACTGTTGTTGCCACTGTTTAGCAATCCAAGTTTGTTTATCTCAAATGCAACTCTGTTTAGTGCAACTGTCGATCTCTCAATGTATGCAGTTTACTGTTAAGTTTCGATACTTTCAGTTTCGGCAGAAGACAACTACCAGTTCAGTGATAGGATTATTTTGTTAGCTAATAACCTCGAGTGTTGGATCATACCCTAGCTCGTCAGATGACAGTAAGCAGTACTTGAGCAGCACAAGGGATATACATCAAGTTCATCTCTTCTCTCTCGCACTTGCCAAACTTTTGTCCTAGAGTTCGTCAGTTCTGCTAGAAACCTAGTTCACGGGCCCAAAGAGAATCAAGCTGCAATAGGCCCACAAAGGATAAATGAGGCCCAGAAACAAGCCATGTTTCTTTTTTTTGTTTAGGAACGATTGCTTTGTTCTTTTTTGTTTCTAATTGCTTTTTTCATTAATTTGATTGCCCAATCTCTTCTATCTCATTGAGGATTTTTTTTGCTTTCCTTTATGGGTCCCTTCATTTTTGAGAATCAAAGCATTTGCAAACCGCATTATTATTATAACTAGCGAACCAATACTTCATGATTGGAAAAAGAGGTCCAACCCTCTTTTTTATATACTTCAAACATAGTGTAGTTTTCTACATATTAAAGTATATAAAACTACACTTTTGAATAAAGCCAAACATCTCAAAGTATTTGATACTTCAATATTTCTGAAAACCAAAGTATTCTTGGAATACCTAAAAAATACAGAGCTCTCAAACCAAAGCCGCGTACAAATGTACAATATGTTCTTATTTTTAGAAGGCATCTATAAACACATCATTTTTATTTAGTTTGGTTAATTTTCCCCACGCCAATTAGCCGTGTCTAAACTTGGGACAAACAAAATACAAACATAACAAAGCATTAATATAACACACATAACTTAACTTAGATAGGGTTGCTAGGGCAACATAAGTTCTTACATATAACATAACCTTACATAGATAGGGTAGCTAGGTCGGGCAACACACACACCAAACTCACACTACATAGTAGATAGGGTAGCTAGGGCAACACCGCCATGTCTTCACCGTCGTCTTCACCTTCACCGCCGGCTTCACCGTCGGCTTTAGTACTGCTCCTCCTCAAGGCCGTTGTGGCCGAGGTAGTACGGGAGGCTGTGCATGCGGTTGCGAGTGGGGAAGACGCTCTCGAAGTCGGTGAAGATGTTATAAGTGGTGAATGCGATGAACTCGCACCCACACCAATACACCTTGCCGAGCAGGTAGTAGGCATCGAACCTGTTGGTGAAGTGGACGACGAGCCCTACCACTGGAGCGTTGGCGTGGGGACGCTGCTCCATGAGGTTGAACATGGGCGGCGAGCCCGCCAGGAGGTGGTGGAAGCCCACACGGAGGAACCCCTGTGCAAGCTCAGTGCTACCCCTCCAGCGTGAGAACGCCCACACGCGGAGCGATGCCTCGACGCCGACGTTGGCGGGGTACCGCCGTTCCGGCACGGTGGGCGGCTCTTGGAACGTCAGCCCGTTGTACTGCATCTTGAACGCTTCGCTGAGTGGAACGGCTTTGGCTTTTGGGGGAAGAAGAGAAGTGGGAGGCGCAGATGGATCTGTAGAAGAAGAGGCAATGAAGGGCAGTTTAAATAGCCAGGGGAGACGAAGTGGGTACACGCGCAAATGGCGTAGATCGTGACTCAGTGCGTGCGTGAACCGATGCGATCATCAATGTGTGAACGTGAATCGATGCGAACGTGCTTTGCGTGCTCTGCGTTGGCGGCTGCCTGCCTCCCCCTTCTGCGTGCTCTGCGTTGGCGGCTGCCTGCCTCCCACAACTGAATCGAGCGGCAGTCGTGCGGCGTGAACCGATGCCTCGACATAGACGCGAGCGTGCGTGCAGCCTGCCCCTTCTGCCACCGGCACGTATGCCTGCGACGCATGAAACAACGCTGCGGAGCGACTGAATCCACCGGCAACCGTGCGGCACGGATCGATGCGTGCGTGTCGGCGTGCATGCATGCGTTTAGGTCTAGGTCACTAGATGCGTGCGTGGCGGTGTTCTCATGCATAGCAGGCTACATCGATGCCAAAGCCGGGCATGTATAGCAGGCTGCATCCATCGATAGCAGGCTTTTTTAATTTATTACCAACAAACTAACGGGCCCGTCCTATGAACACAAACACGGCCCAACCAGCGAAGCCACAACCACAGTCAACAGAGTCCAACGTGGCCCCACAAGTCAGTTAACGGCCAAGACGACAAACGTCTGTTATGAACATTTGTGAGAGTTTCAGCTAAGGGAGTGGGGAAAAGTGAGCAAAAGTTTGAAGCGTGGGGAAAACTGAGCACAACTAAGGAATTGGGGGCACAGATGGAATAAGCCCTATTTCTATTGTAGTTCCTCCTCTGCAAACGTTTGGAAGTTCTCGATGCCTAGGAGTTGTTCTATGTGACACCAGCCTCTTTAGCCCGCCTTCTATGATTGTCGGTTATTACCATCTGCTGATCGGCGGTACTCACATGTGTTTGTAGCAGGGGGATCGATTACACTACGTGTTCACCCAGCTGGGGAACAGTTTTGCCTCATTTTTTGCCAGCTGCTTGGCTCGAGCTCGAGCTCGACTCCTTCTTTTTTGTGCTTGATATGACTTCTTGATAGAGCGCTCATAGTCTGAGTCCCTATGCTTGACAGGTGGTTGAGCATTATCAATAAAGTGTTGTATGACATGCTCAGGTACTTTCTCCTTTGGCGGCGGGGGCGGTTTCGGTCCAAAATGGGCCTTCGCTTGGGCTTGCACTTCGGCTTCGTTTTCCTCGTCAGTCAGGTGGTAAGGCAACCTTAGAAGAGGCTTGAGGCTTGGACCATATCTGAATTTCTTGCCGCTAGCCAACGTAGCTGCGGCGCCTCTCTTCCACTGTTGCTGAGGCGGCGGAACCTGCTGAGGCGGCGGAGATGGCTGATGTGGTGCCTGACTTGGAGGAGGAGTCGGCTGACGCGGTGCCGGACTTGGAGGAGGAGTCGGCTGACGCGGTGCCGGACTTGGAGGAGGAGGAGTGGGCTGATGCGGTGGCCGACTTGGAGGAGTAGGAGTCTGCTGACGCGGTGGCGGACTTGGAGGAGCGGGAGTCTGCTGACGCGGTGGCGGACTTGGAGGAGCGGGAGTCTGCTGACGCGGTGGCGGACTTGGAGGAGGAGCTGGCTGACGCGGTGTCGGTGGCCTTGGAAAGACGATGCAATCCTTTCTCCATAGAATGATATGATGTATGGCCTCTCCTAGTGTGCGCTCCTCGTCACCTCCAGGAATGTCAAGCTCTAGCCCCGAATATCCTGCCACCACTTCATCAACCCCAACACGAGCATAGCCAGCTGGAATTGGATTGCAATGGAAGGTTGCTTCAGGGGGATTTGTATAGGCATAGCCGTCTGCCACCTTCATGGATATGTTCTTCACTTTTATGTGTAGCTCACAAGTTGTCATATCTATGATATCATCCACAGGGTATCTATCCAGTGCATCATCGCCCGGGGCGGAACCCACGCTGCTTCTCGGCATGGATGGGACGGTGCTATCCAATGCTGGATCCGGTAGCTGCTGCCGCTGCTGAGACCCCTTTTCTAGCTAAGTGAGTCGATATGCTGCTGCTGCCGCTTGAAAGAGAGTTCCAACTTCGCATGCTTTGATTCTATGATGCGAAGGCGGTCTGCTTCCTGCTTCCTCTACTCCTCCTACAGCTTCCTCTTCTGCTCCTCCTGCTGCTTCTTTATCGCACGGCTTCTGTAGTCGGCGTTCCAGTCCGCAAACCCCTCAAACCACGGAATGTCGCCTTTGCCTTGGGTTCTTCCCGGGTGTTCAGGATTCTTCAGGGCGGGTGTAAGCTCGTCGTTCTCTCTGTTGGGCATGAACACCCCGTTTGAGCCTCTTCTATTGCAATGAGTATACTTTCATTGGCTCCTTTAAGACATGCCCGCTCCAAAACCTCACCTGTCTTTGGGTCCAACTTCCCCCCATGCGCATAGAACCAAGTCCTGCACCTGGGGCCCAGCTCAATGTAACTGGAGTGACCCCTACATCCATCATCTCTTGCTCAGCAAGATCTCACTTAGGCCGGGCCACCTCATAGCCACCTGGCCCCAGCTTATGGTGCCACTAATTTTTTGCGGCATTAATCTTGTTTTTTCTCGACCATTCCTGAGCTACTTCCGATTACTTGAAGTTCACGAATGCGTCCTAGTGATCTCTTGCGTTCTCCAGTGTTCCCTTGAATTCTGGAGTCTGTTTTCCTGCATTGACATACGCAGCCCATATAGTTTTCTTGGGTTGTTGAATGCTATCGCCATCTTCTTAAGAGCACTGTTCTTGACTTTCTCCAGATCTGCATCTGTCAAATGATCTGGTAGGGTGAAATGTGACATGAGCGATTCCCAAAGCAGGTTCCGCTTTGACGAATGAACTTCTTCGCATTATTCTTAGGTTCATCAGGTTCGCCATTAGGTTTGATGGCATCAATGTTGTACTTTACGCCAGCCAACAACATTTTGGCCGGGCCTCGAACTGCCCTGCTGCTTGATACGTCCATTTTGCTCATGCTTTTATATCGATATTTATTGCATTATGGGTTGTTATTACACGTTATGTCACAATACTTATGCCTATTCTCTCTTATTTTACAAGGTTTACATGAAGAGGGAGAATGCCGGCAGCTGGAATTCTGGGCTGGAAAAGGAGCAAATATTAGAGACCTATTCTGCACAACTCCAAAAGTCCTGAAACTCCATGGAAGTCATTTTTGGAAATAATTAAAAATACTGAGTGAAGAAAATACCAGAGGGGGCCCACACCCTGGCCACGAGGGTAGGGGCGCGCCCTACCCCCTGGGCGCGCCCCCTGCCTCGTGGGCCCCCTGGCAGGCCTCCGGTTCCCATCTTCTGCTATATAAGGTCTTTTACCCTGGAAAAAATCATAAGCAAGCTTTCGGGAAGAAACACCGCCGCCACGAGGTGGAACCTTGGCGAAACCATTCTAGGGCTCCGGTAGAGCTGTTCTGCTGGGGAAACTTCCCTCCGGGAGGGGGAAATCATCGCCATCGTCATCACCAACGATCCTCTCATCGGGAGGGGGTAAATCTCCATCAACATCTTCACCAGCACCATCTCCTCTCAAACCCTAGTTCATCTCTTGTGTCCAATCTTTGTCCCAAAGCCTCAGATTGGTACCTGTAGGTTGCTAGTAGTGTTGATTACTCGTAGTTGATGCTAGTTGGTTTATTTGGTGGAAGATCATATGTTCAGATCCATTATGCATATTAATACCCCTCTGATTATGAACATGAATTTGATTTGTGAGTAGTTACGTTTGTTCCTAAGGACATGGGAGAAGTCTTGCTATAAGTAGTCATGTGAATTTGGTATTCGTTCGATATTTTGATGAGATGTATGTTGTCTTTCCTCTAGTGGTGTTATGTGAACGTCGACTACATGACACTTCACCATTGTTTGGGCCTAGAGGAAGACATTGGGAAGTAATAAGTAGCTGATGGGTTGGTAGAGTGACAGAAGCTTAAACCCTAGTTTATGCGTTGCTTTGTAATGGGCTGATTTGGATCCATATGTTTCATGATGTGGTTAGGTTTACCTTAATACTTCTTTTGTAGTTGCGGATGCTTGCAATAGGAGTTAATCATAAGTGGGAAGCTTATCCAAGTAAGGACAGCACCCAAGCACCGGTCCACCCACATATCAAATTATCAAAGTACCGAACGCGAATCATATGAACGTGATGATAACTAGCTTGACGATAATTCCCATGTGCCCTCGGGAGCGTTTTCCTTCATATAAGAAATTGTCCAGGCTTGTCCTTTGCTACAAAAAGGATTGGGACACCTTGCTGCACTTTATTTACACTTGTTACTTGTTACTCATTATAAATTACCTTATCACAAAACTATCTGTTACCGATAATTTCAGTGCTTGCAGAGAATACCTTGCTGAAAACCGCTTATCATTTCCTTCTGTTCCATGTTGGGTTTGACATTCTTACTTATCGAAAGGACTACAATAGATCCCCTATACTTTTGGGTCATCAAGACTCTTTTCTGGCGCAATTGCCGGGGAGTGAAGCGCCTTTGGTAGGTGGAATTTGGTAAGGAAAAATTTATATACTGTGCTGAAATTTACTGTCACTTGTTACTATGGAAAGTAATCCTTTGAGGGGCTTGTTCGGGGTATCTTCACCCCGACCAGTAGAGCGAATAGTTGCTCCTCAACCTACTGAACCTACTGAAAATGTTTACTTTGAAATTCCTTCGGGTATAATAGAGAAACTGCTAGCTAATCCTTTTGCAGGAGATGGAACATTGCATCCCGATTTACACTTAATCTATGTGGATGAAGTTTGTGGATTATTTAAGCTTGCAGGTATGCCCGATGATGTTATCAAGAAGAAGGTCTTCCCTTTATCTTTGAAGGAAGAGGCATTGACATGGTATAGGCTATGTGATGATATGGGATCATGGAACTACAAACGATTGAAATTGGAATTTCATCAGAAGTTTTATCCAATGCACCTTGTTCATCGTGATCGTAATTATATATATAATTTTTGGCCTCGCGAAGGAGAAAGCATCGCTCAAGCTTGGGGGAGGCTGAAGTCAATGTTATATTCATGCCCCAATCATGAGATCTCAAGAGCAATGATTATTCAAAAATTTTATGCTCGGCTTTCTGACAACAATCGCTCCATGCTCGATACTTCTTATACTGGTTCTTTTATGATGAAGACTATTGAATTCAGATGGGATTTATTGGAGAGAATTAAATGCAACTCTAAAGATTGGGATCTCGACGAAGGTAAGGAGTCAGGTATAACACCTAATTTTGATTGTGTTAATTCTTTTATGGATGCCGATGCTTTCCGTAAGTTTAGTACTAAATATGGACTTGACTCTGAGATAGTAGCTTCTTTCTGTGAATCATTTGCTACTCATGTTGATCTCCCTAAGGAGAAGTGGTTTAAATATAATCCTCCCATTGAAGTAAAAGTAGTTGCACCTATTAAAGTTGAAGAAGAGACTATCACTTATAATGATCCTATTGTTCCTACTTCTTATGTTGACAAACCACCTTTCCCTGTTAGAATAAAGGATCATGCTAAAGCTTCAACTGTAGTCAACAAAAGTAATATTAGGACACACAAACCCCCTGAGCAGGTCAAAGTTGACCCTAAAATTGCTATGGTTAAAGATCTATTGGCTAATAATATCGATGGGCATGTTATTTACTTCTGTAATGAGACTGCTAGAATTGCTAAACCTTGTGCTGAAGATAAACATAGACATGTGGTAGGCATGCCTGTTATTTCTGTTAAAATAGGAGATCATTGTTATCATGGCTTGTGTGATATGGGTGCTAGTGCTAGTGCCATACCTCATTCTTTATATGAAGAAATTATGCATGATATTGCACCTGCTGAGATAGAAGATATCGATGTTACCATTAAGCTTGCTAATGGAGATACTATTTCACCGATTGGGATTGTTGGAGATGTTGAAGTCTTGTGTGGGAAGGTTAAATATCCTACTGATTTTCTTGTTCTTGGTTCCTCACAAGATAGCTTTTGTCCCATTATATTTGGTAGACCCTTCTTGAACACTGTTAATGCTAGGATAGACTGCGAAAAGGATGTTGTTACTATCGGTTTGGGTGATATGTCTCATGAGTTTAATTTTGCTAAATTTAGTAGACAACATTGTGATGAAGAATTGCCTAGTAAAGATGAAATTATTGGTCTTGTTTCTATTGCCGTGCCTCCTAATGATCCTTTAGAACAATATTTGCTCGACCATGAAAATGATATGTTTATGAATGAAAGAATGGAAATAGATGAAGTATTCTTTAAACAAGGACCTATTCTGAAACACAACTTGCGTGTTGAAATCCTAGGGGATCCTCCTCCACCCAAGGGTGATACCGTGTTTGAGCTTAAACCATTACCTGATACTCTTAAATATGCTTATCTTGATGAAAAGAAGATATATCCTGTTATTATTAGTGCTAACCTTTCAGAGAAGCAGGAAGAGAAATTATTGAAAACTCTGAAGAAGCACCGTGCTGCTATTGGATATACTCTTGATGATCTTAAGGGCATAAGTCCCACTCTATGTCAACACAAAATAAATTTAGAGAAAGACGCCAAACCAGTTATTGATCACCGACGACGGTTAAATCCTAAGATGAAAGAAGTGGTAAGAAAGGAAATATTAAAGCTCCTTGAGGCAGGTATAATTTATCCTGTTGCTGATAGTCAGTGGGTAAGTCCTGTTCATTGTGTCCCTAAGAAGGGAGGTATTACTGTCGTTCCTAATGATAAAGATGAATTGATTCCTCAAAGAATTATTACAGCTTATAGGATGGTAACTGATTTCCGTAAATTAAATAAAGATACTAAAAAGGATCATTACCCTTTGCCATTCATTGATCAAATGCTAGAAAGATTATCCAAACATACACATTTTTGCTTTCTAGATGGTTACTCTGGTTTCTCTCAAATACCTATGTCAGCTGAGGATCAAGAAAAGACCACTTTTACTTGCCCTTTCGGTACCTTTGCTTATAGACGTATGCCTTTTGGTTTATGTAATGCACGTGCTACCTTTCAAAGATGCATGATGGCTATAATCTCTGACTTTTGTGAAAGGATTTGTGAGGTTTTCATGGACGATTTCCCCGTTTATGGATCCTCTTTTGATGATTGCTTGAGCAACCTTGATCGAGTTTTGCAGAGATGTGAAAAAACTAATCTTGTATTGAATTGGGAGAAATGCCACTTTATGGTTAATGAAGGCATTGTCTTGGGGCATAAAATTTCTGAAAGAGGTATTGAAGTTGATAAAGCTAAAGTTGATGCTATTGAAAAGATGCCATGTCCTAAGGACATCAAAGGTATACGAAGTTTTCTGGGTCATGCCGGTTTTTTAGGAGGTTCATTAAGGACTTCTCAAAAATTTCTCGGCCTCTGACTAATCTCTTACAAAAATATATTCCTTTTGTCTTTGATGATGATTGTGTAGAAGCATTTGAAATACTTAAGAAAGCTTTGATTTCTGCACCTATCGTTCAGCCACCTGATTGGAATTTACCCTTTGAAATTATGTGTGATGCTAGTGATTATGTTCTAGGTGCTGTTCTAGGGCAAAGAGTTGATAATAAATTAAATGTTATTCAATATGCTAGTAAAACTCTAGACAATGCCCAGATAAATTATGCTACTACTGAAAAAGAATTTTTAGCAGTTGTTTTTGCTTGTGATAAGTTCAGACCTTATATTGTTGACTCTAAAGTAACTATTCACACTGATCATGCTGCTATTAAATACCTTATGGAAAAGAAAGATGCTAAACCTAGACTTATTAGATGGGTTCTCTTGCTACAAGAATTTGATTTACATATTATTGATAGAAAGGGAGCTGAGAACCCCGTTGCGGACAACTTGTCTAGGTTAGAGAATGTTCTTGATGACCCACTACCAATTGATGATAGCTTTCCTAATGAACAATTAGCTGTCATAAATGCTTCTCGTACTGCTCCATGGTATGCTGATTATGCTAATTACATTGTTGCTAAATTTATACCACCTAGTTTCACATACCAGCAAAAGAAAAAGTTTTTCTATGATTTGAGACATTACTTTTGGGATGACCCACATCTTTATAAAGGAGTAGATGGTGTTATTAGACGTTGTGTACCTGAGCATGAACAGGGATAGGTCCTACGCAAGTGTCGCTCCGAAGCTTATGGAGGACACCATGCTGGAGATAGAACTGCACATAAGGTATTGCAATCCGGTTTTTATTGGCCTACTCTCTTCAAAGATGCCCGTAAGCTTGTCTTGTCTTGTGATGAATGTCAAAGAATCGGTAATATTAGTAGACGTCAAGAAATGCCTATGAATTATTCACTTGTTATTGAACCATTTGATGTTTGGGGCTTTGATTATATGGGACCGTTTCCTTCCTCTAATGGGTATACACATATTTTAGTTGCTGTTGATTACGTTACTAAGTGGGTAGAAGCTATTCCAACTAGTAGTGCTGATCAACACTTCTATTAAGATGCTTAAAGAAGTCATTTTTCCGAGGTTTGGAGTCCCTAGATATTTAATGACTGATGGTGGTTCACATTTTATTCATGGTGCCTTTCGTAAAATGGTTGCTAAGTATGATGTTAATCATAGAATTGCACCCCCTTATCACCCACAGTCTAGTGGTCAAGTAGAGTTGATTAATAGAGAGCTCAAATTAATTTTGAAAAAGACTATTAATAGATCTAGAAAGAATTGGTCCAAGAAACTTAATGATGCATTATGGGCCTATAGAACTGCATATAAAAATCCTATGGGAATGTCTCCGTATAAGATGGTTTATGGAAAAGCATGTCACTTACCTCTCGAAACTAGACATAAGGCATATTGGGCTATTAAAGAGCTCAACTATGATTTCAAACTTGCCGGTGAAAAGAGGCTATTTGACATTAGTTCACTTGATGAATGGAGAACCCAAGCCTATGAAAATGCCAAACTGTTCAAGGAAAAGGTTAAAAGTGTTGGGGATCGTAGCAGAATTTTAAAATTTTCCTACGCTCACCAAGATCCATCTATGGAGTATACTAGCAACGAGGGGATAGGAGTGCATCTACATACCCTTGTAGATAGCGAGCGGAAGCGTTCCAATGAACGAGGTTGACGGAGTCGTACTCGCCGTGATTCAAATCACCGATGACCGAGTGCCGAACGGACGACACCTCCGCGTTCAACACACGTACGGCGCAGCGACGTCTCCTCCTTCTTGATCCAGCAAGGGGGAAGGAGAGGTTGATGGAGATCCAGCAGCACGACGGCGTGGTGGTGGATGTAGCGGGATGTCGGCAGGGCTTCGCCGAGGTTCTGCAAGAGAGAGAGGTGTTGCAGGGGAGGAGGGAGGCGCCCAAGGCTGTTGTACTACTGCCCTCCCTCCCCCCTTTATATAGGCCCAATGGGAGGGGGGGCGCCGGCCAGGAGCCCATCTGGATGGGGGGGGGGGGGGCGGCGGCCAGGGGGGAGACTTGCCCCCCAAGGCAAGTGGGGCGCCCCCCACCCTAGGGTTTGCAACCCTAGGCGCAGGGGGGAGGCCCATGGAGGGCGCCCCAGCCCACTAGGGGCTGGTTCCCTTCCCACTTCAGCCCATGGGGCCCTCCGGGATAGGTGGCCCCACCCGGTGGACCCCCGGGACCCTTCCGGTGGTCCCGGTACAATACCGGTGACCCCCGAAACTTTCCCGGTGGCCGAAACTTGACTTCCTATATATAATTCTTCACCTCCGGACCATTCCGGAACTCCTCGTGATGTCCGGGATCTCATCCGGGACTCCGAACAACTTTAGGGTTTCCGCATACTCATATCTCTACAACCCTAGCGTCACCGAACCTTAAGTGTGTAGACCCTACGGGTTTGGGAGACATGCAGACATGACCGAGACGCCTCTCCGGTCAATAACCAACAGCGGGATCTGGATACCCATGTTGGCTCCCACATGTTCCACAATGATCTCATCGGATGAACCACGATGTCGAGGATTCAATCAATCCCGCATACAATTCCCTTTGTCAATCGGTATGTTACTTGCCCGAGATTCGAACGTCGGTATCCCAATACCTTGTTCAATCTCGTTACCGGCAAGTCTCTTTACTCGTACCGCAATGCATGATCTCGTGACTAACGCCTTAGTCACATTGAGCTCATTATGATGATGCATTACCGAGTGGGCCCAGAGATACCTCTCCGTCATACGGAGTGACAAATCCCAGTCTCGATCCGTGCCAACCCAACAGACACTTTCGGAGATACCCGTAGTGCACCTTTATAGTCACCCAGTTACGTTGTGACGTTTGGCACACCCAAAGCACTCCTACGGTATCCAGGAGTTGCACGATCTCATGGTCTAAGGAATAGATACTTGACATTGGAAAAGCTCTAGCAAACGAAACTACAAGATCTTTTATGCTATGCTTAGGATTGGGTCTTGTCCATCACATCATTCTCCTAATGATGTGATCCCATTAGCAATGACATCCAATGTCCATAGTCAGGAAACCATGACTATCTGTTGATCAACGAGCTAGTCAACTAGAGGCTTACTAGGGACACGTTGTGGTCTATGTATTCACACGTGTATTACGATTTCCGGATAACACGGTTATAGCATGAATAATAGACAATTACCATGAACAATGAAATATAATAATAACCATTTATTATTGCCTCTAGGGCATATTTCCAACAAAAAGATGGCATGACAAAAGGATACAAAAGCGTGAGTTTAATATAGGTGATTATGTAATGTTATACAACTCTCGTTTAAGATTTTTTGCAAGAAAACTTCTCTCTAAATGGGAAGGTCCTTACGTTATCGAGGAGGTCTATCGTTCCGGTACCATAAAAATAAACAACTTCGAAGGCACAAATCCGAAGGTGGTGAACGGTCAAAGGATCAAACATTATATCTCAAGTAATCCGATAAATGTTGAAACCAATGTTGTTGAAACCGTAACCTCGGAGGAATACATAAGAGACACTATCCAGCACGCTTCAGACTCCGAAAAGGAATAGGTACGTGGTACGGTGAGTAAACCGACTCCAAAACTGTTCTAATGGCAATTTTTATCTGTTTTGGAATATTTAAGAAAATAGGAAAATAAGAAGTAGTACGGGAAGGACACGAGGCTTCCACGAGGGTGGGAGGCGCGCCCTACCCCCTGGGCGCGCCCCTGCCTCGTGGGCACCTCATGTGCTCTCCGGACTCTGTTTTCTTGCACAATACTTCTTTTGGTCGGTAAAAATTCATTATATAATCTCCCGAAGGTTTTGACCACTGTACCACGCAAATATCCTCTGTTTTTGTTTCGAGCTATTTTTTGCCGCAGATTTGGAGCAAGATGTCATCTCAGGATTCCGGCGGGGAGAGCTATGTCTCACACCTCATTGCTGACCCAAAGACCTATGGGGATCTATCTCCTTGTGGTCGAACTACGGATGAGGAGGAGGATCCTCATTTGATGAGGATGAATGATTCAAGTTCAGAGGAGGAGGATGTCTCTCTACCTCAACCTGGGGATATGCACGTGAAGTTCAAGAAGTCTAGCCTCCCTAAGAGGGCTAAACTATCTAACAATCGATCTATTCCTTCTCATTTTCGGCAGAAAAGCAAAGGAGATTTATGTGACAAGATCTTGAAGCTGGAGTCGGAGGTCAATGATTTAAAGGAGGAAATTGCTCTCCTCAATTACAACATGAAGAAGCTAAAAGCACAATTTATATCATCAACAACTCCATCATCGCCACCTCCGAAGAAAGAGACATAATCACATGGGTATGGGCACTCCCCTTGGCAACTGCCAAGCTTGGGGGAGGTGCCCCGGTATCAAATCACCATCACACTCCTATCTTTACCGTTTTTCTTAGTTTGATCCTTTTAGCAATATCTTGATCTAGTAGAATAAAGTTTTAGTATAATTTAGTTTTGAGTTTTGCCTTATGATCCCTTCTATGTAATCGAGTCTGTGAGCTATATATAATAAAGATTAGTGTTGAGTCAAGGGCTTGATTATTTTGCTATGATCTTGAGGGAATAAAAGAAAGAGAAAGAAATAAAAAGAAATACAGAGATGATATTGATCTTATGGAGAGTAATGACTTCACATATAAAGAGTATGATGATTAAAAGTTGTTGAGAGTTGACAAACATAGTTTTGGTCATCGTTGCAATTAATAGGAAGTTATAAAGAAAGAGAGGTTTCACATACAAATATACTATCTTGGACATCTTTTATGACTGTGAGCACTCATTAAAATATGACATACTAAAGAGTTGATGTTGGATAAGGAAGACAACGTAATGGGTTATGTTTTCTTATATCTGAAATAAAGTATATTGTCATGGATCATCCAACATGTTGAGCTTGCCTTTCTCCCTCATGCTAGCCAATTCTTTGCACCAAGTAGAGATACTACTTGTGCTTCCGAATACCCTAAAAACCAGTTTTGCCATGAGTGTCCACCATACCTACCTATGGATTGAGTAAGATCCTTCAAGTAAGTTGTCATCGGTGCAAGCAATAAAAGTTGCTCTCTAAATATGTATGATTTATTAGTGTGGAGAAAATAAGCTTTATACGATCTTGTGATGTGGAAGAAATAAAAGCGACAGACTGCATAATAAAGGTCCATATCACAAGTGGCAATATAAAGTGACGTTCTTTTGCATTAAGATTTCGTGCATCCAACCATGAAAGCTCATGACAACCTCTGCTTCCCTATGCGAAGGGCCTATCTTTTACTTTTGTCTTATTCCTTATGCAAGAGTCATGGTGATCTTCACCTTTCCTTTTTACATTTTATCCTTTGGCAAGCACATTGTGTTGGAAAGATCCTGATATATATATCCAATTGGATGTAAGTTAGCATGAACTATTATTGTTGACATTACCCTTGAGGTAAAGGTTGGGAGGCAACACTATAAGCCCCTATCTTTCTCTGTGTCTGATTAAAACTCCATACCCATAAGTATTGCGTGAGTGTTAGCAATTGTGAAAGACTAAATGATAGTTGAGTATGTGGACTTGCTGAAAAGCTCTTATATTGACTCTTTCCGATGTTATGATAAATTGCAATTGCTTCAATGACTGAGATTTTAGTTTGTTAGTTCTCAAAGAAGTTTCTGATTCATACTTTACATTGTGAATAGATTATTACGTGAGCATAAGAAATCATATGATGATATCCATATATGTTGCTGTTATAAGAATGATCATGATGCCCACATGTCCGTATTTTATTTTATCGACACCTCTATCTCTAAACATATGGACATATTTATCGTTATCGGCTTCCGCTTGAGGACAAGCAAGGTCTAAGCTTGGGGGAGTTGATACGTCCATTTTGCATCATGCTTTTATATCAATATTTATTGCATTATGGGTTGTTATTACATGTTATGTCACAATACTTATGCCTATTCTCTCTTATTTTACAAGGTTTACATGAAGAGGGAGAATGCCGACAGCTGAAATTCTGGGCTGGAAAAGGAGCAAATATTAGAGACCTATTCTGCACAACTCCAAAAGTCTTGAAACTCCACGGAAGTCATTTTTGGAAATAATAAAAAATACTGAGCGAAGAAAATACCAAAAGGGGGCCCACACCCTGGCCATGAGGGTGGGGGCGCGCCCTACCCCCTGGGCGCGCCCCCTGCCTCATGGGCCCCCTGGCAGGCCTCCGGTGCCCATCTTCTGCTATATGAGGTCTTTTACCCTAGAAAAAATCATAAGCAAGCTTTCGGGAAGAAACACCGCCGCCACGAGGCGGAACCTTAGCGGAACCAATCTAGGGCTCCGGCAGAGCTGTTCTGCCGGGGAAACTTCCCTCCGGGAGGGGGAAATCATCACCATCGTCATCACCAACGAACCTCTCATCGGGAGGGGGTCAATCTCCATCAACATCTTCACCAGCACCATCTCCTCTCAAACCCTAGTTCATCTCTTGTGTCCAATCTTTGTCCCAAAGCCTCAGATTGGTACTTGTAGGTTGCTAGTAGTGTTAATTACTCCTTGTAGTTGATGCTAGTTGGTTTATTTGGTGGAAGATCATATGTTCAGATCCATTATGCATATTAATACCCCTCTAATTATGAACATGAATATGATTTGTGAGTAGTTACGTTTGTTCCTGAGGACATGGGAGAAGTCTTGCTATAAGTAGTCATGTGAATTTGGTATTCGTTCGATATTTTGATGAGATGTATGTTGTCTTTCCTCTAGTGGTGGTGTGTGAACGTCGACTACATGACACTTCACCATTGTTTGGGCCTACAGGAAGGCATTGGGAAGTAATAAGTAGATGATGGGTTGGTAGAGTGACAGAAGCTTAAACCCTAGTTTATGCGTTGCTTCGTAAGGGGCTGATTTGGATCCATATGTTTCATGCTGTGGTTAGGTTTACCTTAATACTTCTTTTGTAGTTGCGGATGCTTGCAATAGGAGTTAATCATAAGTGGGAAGCTTGTCCAAGTAAGGACAACACCCAAGCACCGGTCCACCCACATATCAAATTATCAAAGTACCGAACGCGAATCATATGTACGTGATGAAAACTAGCTTGACGATAATTCCCATGTGTCCTCGGGAGCGTTTTACTTTATATAAGAAATTGTCCAGGCTTGTCCTTTGCTACAAAAAGGATTGGGCCACCTTGCTGCACTTTATTTACACTTGTTACTTGTTACTCGTTGTAAATTACCTTATCACAAAAACTATCTGTTACCGATAATTTCAGTGCTTGCAGAGAATACCTTGCTGAAAACCGCTTATCATTTCTTTCTGCTCCTCGTTGGGTTCGACACTCTTACTTATCGAAAGGACTACGATAGATCCCCTATACTTGTGGGTCATCACTGCTTGTAGAAGATTTGCTTGATCTGAAGGGCTAAAAGAAGAAAGATCGATTTGTTAATACATATACAAATCAATTAAAACATGTGATGATCACCAGATGCCTTATATAAATATACCTCGCCGGTCTTTGTTATTTTAAGAACAACATTTCCTTCGTCCTCATTGTTCTGGACTTCATCTATTTGTTCGTCTTCATCGAACATCATACCATCACCGGTATTATTCAGATATTGCGAGCCGTCATCTTCTTCATTCTCATATGGTCTCGGGGAGCGTATGATCTCGAACAGGGCGTCTTCTCCTTCTCTGCCGGTATTGTCCATAGCTTTCATTTAATTAATCCAGAAGAAAGATAAAACAATTTAGTATTCAAATTAGAATGCATGCAATCAATAAGGAAAAACTGAATCATAGTAGATAATATCCATCTCGAATAATATCACTAATATATCATCTCGAATAATCCAGATAATATGCATCATCGAATATAATCTCGAATACATCGTCTCAAATATTATCGAATAATATAATCTTGAATACATCATCTCGAATATTATCGAATAATATAATCTCGAATATTATCGAATATAATCTTGAATACATCTCCGAGTATTATCACTAATACATCTCGAATATGATCATATATATAACATCACTAGCTAACATCACTCGCGGTGGACACCCAAAGAGAAGGAACAATCAAGGGATCATAGCACGAGTGAGATCCCTGAAGAACTTGCTAGGTACTGAAGAACCTGACGTCCAACGCAAGCATGTAGCGACGGACGTGCTCGTCCTCCTCCCTGACACGATGACGTACCAACCTCCGCGGGGGACGCCAGCCTCTGCACCGAATGTGGCCCATGCGCCCGCCATCAAAGAAGCTCCTACTACTAGGAAAAACACTAGTAGTAGCGTTGGTTTTTTTCTTACTAGTAGCGCGGGGTACCGCGCTACTACTACGACCCTACAACTATTTTTTAGCAGTAGCGCGTATTTTACCCCGCGCTACAGCTAAAAAGTTAGTAGTAGCGCCTGCCACCCATGCTACTACTATTCTGAACCAGCGCTAGTACTGTCTATTTACTAGTAGCACACACTTTTACCCTGCTACTACTATGCAAGTACTAGTAGCGCTCCATTTTGACCCAACGCTACTGCTAACTAATTACAAATTAAAAAAATAAAAATTAGATGCAATATTCATGGATTGAAATCAAGACACGTCTAGTGCAAAGGTCACATAACCATCTCAGCACTTGCAACATTCATGGATGCAACATTGAACATCTCAACTAAAAAAGATCATGTGATCCCATTTAACAACAGACGCAAACAACCAGACCACTTCTCTAGATGTATCTACCAAGGCTCGGAGTTCAAACGTCGGTGGACCCGAACCCTCCTTCCCGCCGGACAGTGGCGTCGAGGTACTCCACCTCAGCGACCTTCGGCGTCGCAATCACCTGCACGATCATCTACACGACAGTCTCTGGGCTTCACGGTGAATCCGCCTCCGAGTGTTTGTTTGAAGTGCACGACACCCACCGAGCTTGGTAGTCCGTGTCAATCACCCCTGCACCCACGTCGGGAAAGTAAAAACTTATTAGTTCACGTCCTTGTTCAAATACAGTAGGGTATTTTCTTTCTTTTTAGCACATGCACATGAATCAATAGTAACAACCAGAGGCTGGTCCATACTTGTTGCACGAGATGTGAAGAAGGCCGGGTCCCCTCCTTATTGAATCCAAGGAAGGCACTGCCCCAATACATGAAGAAGGCCAGCTCCCCTCCTTCTGCAAATAGCTCAGGTGCATGAAGTTGCAAGGAATCTGAATACAATGAACTCATTGTAATGTATAATAACAAGAAAAAACCATGAATTCTAAAAAAAGATCATTTTATGAGCCAGGTTGACAGTTTTGAGACACGGGAAAGGATAATGTTGGTAACAGTCGTCATTAACAAGAAAAATGGGCCGAGATTTCTCAAATGACATTTACTTCACCAACAATGATTAGTAGTAGCATCAGCATACCCTCTAATTCAGCATAGGAGTTGCAAGCCAGGGAAAATTAGTCTACTATTTTAAAACTAAAATGAGCATCCTTATGGTGTATGCATAGCACAGTACTAATGTCCATGTGATGTATTTTCAATCTAGTTTATATTCTATTAGTTTTGGACTGTAGGTTAGCGTTATCATGTCAGGTGAATAAGTTGTCTTCACATGCCAAATTGAGCAAGGTTGGGGGTGGGATGCAAATGCAACGGAACCAGTCAAAAGTAGGAACTTGATAAATAGGATTCTTCCTTCAGTAATATCTAATGAATGGGTGTGATCTGCCTTATATCCTAGTAGCAACTAATGCATCATATGATAAGATTAAAAAACTGAAATATTATATCCGAAAAGACTGGATGGTTATACTCTATCGCCATAATTTGTATAGTAAAAAAAGAATCTTCAAAATTTGCCTTAAATGACAGAATTGTCATATGAGAAGAACAAGCATCATAATGTTGATCAAGCTTGCTTATGCTACTGTGTGGATAAACATATATGTACCCATCCCTAAGCTTACAAAGAAGAGTATATCTGTAACCATAAAAGAGTACAAAACTGCTGTGGTACTACATACTCATGTGTTGCACAATTAGCTATATGGAAGGAAAAGTGGCACTCCCGCGGATGACTATGGTGGTATAGTTTCTACTTTAAAACCAATTACATTATTTGCACAGTTTTTTGGGAAAATCAGTGATGCCACACAAGCAACTCAAAACCGACAGGGTTCCCAAAAGGTACGTGAGATATTTACTTCAACTCCAACAGGAGGTATATCTATTTCAAATCCAAACATAGATTATAGGTAAAAATACTGCATTATAAACAGAGATCAATGACATCACTGAATCCCACACATAATTTGTTTATCTCCAGTAGGAAATGTTGGCAGAAGATCCAGAATCATTATTAAGTAGTAACATTACAAACATGTTTGGAGCAGCTACTAGCTGAAGTGAGTATGACCCTGAGTGACAGAACAAAAACTTTGTTGGATATTAGATGTGTATTTGCAGATGGTGCAGGTCATGAACCAAAATTATAACCAATTGTTGTACTTGAATTAACTATCTGCAAGCTCTGAAAATTATACCCAAATGGTAAGGACTTTTTGTTTCAGAAACAAATTGTGATGTATGTACGACAAGGGAAAAAATCAACAATTCTGAGGAATCATAAATTATTCCATGGTTTGAGGATGTGATTATGTGAAGAAGCACACGAATCGGCCAAAAATTCTACAATCAGGAGGCAAAATTCTACTACTTGCATGTCTACTACGAACCACATTGGGGACTGAAGGTATGAAACTGTTCAGTTTAGAAGTATTCAACAAAGATACTTCGATCACAGAGCTCAGTATCTACTAGCTTAAATTCAAATGCTTACTCAAGATTGTGATATCATACTGGACTCTGGCTGCACATTAACTACTCTGCAAGGTTTCCATGTAAGAAACTATCCACACAGATACTAAACGACTATTCATATAATTAAAGCTTGACTAAGAACCAACAACTATTCCTATAAAATCAAGATTGATACGGAGCCAACAACTATTACTAGATATAAAGCTTTATCAAAACCAACAACTATTCTTTTAAAAGAATCCACAATGTGGAGTGTGTGTTTACCATAGCTCGAGAGGAGTAGCAGCTAAATCGAGAACCATGACAGTAACAACATTGCAACGAGTTTTAACATCCCCATAGCAAGTCCAAAATAATAAAGGCCTGTTCGGACTCCCTCCTGCTCTCCAACTCCGCTCCGGAGCGGAGCAACATGCAGTGTTAATTTGAGGAGCTGCTAATACGGTGCTCCACCCGCTCCGCTCCCGAGTGGAGGAGTGGAGGGCTACCGAACACAGCCTAACAGTGGTCCCTGCAATCATGAAGGGTCAGGATACGTCAGGTTGCTTTGAGAAATATTATGAAAAAGACTGGCGCCATCAGACTGCACGTCACAAGCAAACAATAGCAAGCCAGCAAGCATCCAGATCCAATACCTTAGGGGAATAAATCTTAAGATTAAAAGTGAAGAGGTTGAAGAATGAGGAGAGGCTGCTGGGTTATCTGTAGCTGCAAGGAGAGACGGCTGATTTTCGTGCTGGAGGGGATGGTCACCGGTCGAATCCAGGTCTCGCCGCCGGCAGTGGCGGCAAGTCCAGGCGGCAATACTACAATGGCTCAACGCCTCAATGCCTGAAGCTCTCTTGGTGCTTTCAAAAGTGGACTCAAAGACATGTGTGGTCCCCTGATGCATGTTTCAATGCTCACATCGGTTACCCCGCATACCAAAGGAAGAACAAAAGATTGACATATAAGCTTTGCAAAAATAAAAACAAGTTGAAATTCGTAAATGTCCAACGAGTGATGCCTTGTTCTCAAGGTTGATACGATCTTTTTGGACAAAGGGTTACATTTGAGGGCATGGTGTAAACTGGCTGATACGAGTTGTTCTCACATTGTTAAGTGGAGCTTTGGTTTATCTTATTGCAGAATGAATAAATATAGCCATATAAACTTTATACTGCAAACAAAAACGTCAAACGATAAAACCACATGAATCTGAATGTTTTTCTATTAGCTGAATCAGATTTACTTGTTAGTTTGACTACACCGGTTCCCTGTTGGATCAAAGAGAAATAGCTCGTCTACTACTTGAATCCATCATTGTAAAGCAATCACATGGCTTACAAGCCAGCGGTCGCATAGGGAAGAATCACAGCCCAGGCAGGCAATTCATCGAGCACCTACCGGGTGCAACCTAAGTAGCTACCAATGGCTCACCAAAGGGGCGGCAGAGGCAGGAAGGTGCAAGAATCAACATACGGGTCGGTGAGGGTAGCTACCGTACTAGTGGAAGGCCTTCATGAAGAGGACTTTGTCGACGAGGCCGGCGTAGCCGCGGATGAGCCCGTCCAGCCGCTCCGGGGTCACGGCCTCCTTGAACTGCACGATGAGGAGGTGCTTCACCACGCCGCCGCCGCTCCGCTCCGCCACAGCCATCGTCGCTCCCGGCTTGTTTTGTCCTGCTGGCCGCCTCGGCCTTCGTTCGTCAAGGGTCCATGGCATGGAGGCGTGCTGGATCTCCCTCTTCTCTACGCATCTAGACGAGAAGACCCGACCAGAAATTAGACACGGGGAGGGAGAGAGATAGGAAGAGAAAGGAGGATGGATTGAACTCGCCGGAGTGAGAGGCGCCGCCGCACCCGAATCCCTAGCCGCGGGGAGGGATGCTAGTGGGCACGAGCGTCAAATCCAGCAGGAGGGGAGGACGCATCGGAGGGTGGCAAGCTCAGGAGGGTACCTGGCGGTGGGAGGAGTCGCCGGAGCAAGACGAGGCTGCCGGCGTATGTGGCTGCGGCGGCAAGGAGTCACAGCATAGAGAGGGAGGGGGAGAAGACTTTCTTTGAGCGGTGTGAGGTAGAGGATGATGCCCTTTAGTTGTAGCGCATGCCCATAAACATGCGCTATTAGTAAGTAGGGTCAACCAGCGGGTTTGGTCGACTGATAATAATAACGCGGGTTATAAAAAACGCGCTACTACTATTTTATTAGTAGTAGCACGTATCGTACAACACGCGCTACTACTATGACTTGTCCATGAGGCATGGTTAGAGATATTTACTAGTAGCGTGTTTTTTAGACCACGCGCCAGTAGTAAATATTACTAGTAGCGCGGATTAATATAGCTCGCTACTAGTAATTAGTAGTAGCGTGGGTTCAATATACCGCGCTACTAGTAAATTCCTACCTATAAGCTTTTTCCCAGTAGTGTCTGGGTCAACGATGGCACCCGGGTTCCTCACCAAGCTGCGCGCCCCTGAAGGTAGCACCTCCCAATGCCACCCCGGCAGAGCCCAGTCCCGGACATGGCGCCTCTGAAGCAGGACGTCGTCTCGAACGGGTCGACGGCTAGGATGCGGGCCGGGCATCGTACGTCCAGAACAAATTTGATCTATGCAAAGTTAACATTTTTTAAATGCTTAATTGTGATTTTTGTAATGCTTTTTCACTTGATTTTGCAAATACATGACAAACTTTTGCAAATACAACATTAAGCTACAGAGTAACATTAAAATATTATTAATACATGGTCAACTTTTTCTATGCAACTTTTTTCTATAAGTATAAAAAACTAGTGAAAAAAACTAAAATACGTATATATATATACATACATTGTATAAAAAAACATTCATGCATGCATACATTGTAAATTCCACCGTTCATCTATATACATACATTGTATAAAAAAACTAGTGAAAAAAACTAAAATATCTGAAACATCTAAAACATCTAAATATACATCTAAAATTAACATTCATATGCATATGTTGTATAAAAAAACTAGTGAGTAAAAAATCGCCGCGGAGGGGGGGTGTTGAGGATATAACCATTAGAGTCACCCGCCCAGGAGGGGCCGGGTTACTCATAATAGTCATCACGCGAAGCCCAGTACCAAACTTGAAGACGGCGGGTCAATAATGGGCTTAAGACCCGGAGATGGCTTAAGGCCCGTAGTGATAACCGCTGTTATGGTAAAGCTTGTAGTGTAAGGCAAGAATAGTTAAGAGTCCGAGCCGGACACTGTTATGAGCCTGCCGGGACTCTGAGAACCGCTGGGCGTCAACCTCTCTATATAAAGGGACGACCCGGCGACGGTTTAGGGACGAGTAAGACCAAAGCGATAACCAGGCTGTACGGTTTAGCTCCTGGTCGTCGAAACCCTAATCAATACCACCTCAACTGGACGTAGGCTTTTACCTTCACCGTAAGGGGCCGAACCAGTATAACCCTCGTGTTCCTTGTCCCGTTTAACCCCTTTAAGCTTCCTAGCTGCGATGGCTCCACGACTAAGTACTTGCACGAGGACATCTGCCGTGACAATTCCACGACAGTTGGCGCCCACCGTGGGGCCAGCGCACGTTGGATTTGAGTTCTTGAAGGGCAGCTTCGAAGGGCTCAAGGGATACGCTGTGAGCCGGATGACCAAGAGTCGTCGTGGCAAGCTCTACATCGACGATGCAAACTGGGGCCCCGACGCCGGCTCAATCGAGTACGGGTACCGGGTCCCCTTTGGCGGAATCCATGTCTTCATTGGCAAAATTGGTGAGCTGAGCCCTGAGCCGGACCTCTGCGCCGATCTCATCGAGACGGCTCAGCGTGCACGACCCGCCCGGGCTCTACCTGCCTTGAAGCATGCTTTCGTGGGATGTGTCCATGGAGGACACTCTGAAGGATCTGGATCTGGTGATGAGACGGCCGCCGGCTCTGACGGCGAGTCGTCTACGGATGAGTCAAACTCGTTGTATCAACTTCAAGATGGCAGGCTCAGGGGTTGTTCCGATGGCGACAGCATTCCGGACCCCTTTGAGCCGCCGAGCCGGGTTGGAATCTTCATGGCCGGCGCACAACCTATTCAAAACCCCGCCGCCGGGTCAGGAAGCCCTGTGCCCTCGCCGGCTCAGGTGCTGATGGATCTCACAGACAAGATGACGGTCCTGTTGACCGCTACGGTCGCCCCGGCGGATCAAGCTCAGCATGACGCGGAGGTGGCACAGTTAAAATTGGATCTAGCAAAAGCCAAGGAGGATCTGGCGGCGGAGGGGATCAGGATGGCTGCAGAGAGGGCGGCTCTCGACGCCCAGACTCAGCTGATTCAGGCATAGTCTTTCCGGCTCACAATGGATCAAAACGCGTCCAATGAGGTCATGAGAAGGAGGCATCAAAAGGCCCAATCTCGACTCCCTTTGGTTTACGATCCTCGAAACCTCTTCTACACGCCTGGTGTAGGGCCTAGTAACCCGCCAGAGATCATAGCGCCCGGGGCTGGAACGCCAATTCAGCCCCAAGTGATGGGGCCTCCCCGGGTGAACCCTGCCCCGCCTCAGTACGTGCCAATACCACCGGGTCATTATGCCAACCCGTTGGAAAACATGGTCGCCGCGGCGGCATGGCTGGCGGTTCTCCCAATCGATGGTGACTCTCCAACGGCGATTGAAACCCGCCGGGTCAGAGAACTCCTTCAGACGGCCCTGGCGCAGCAAGAGGCATATTCTTATAGCCGGGACATGATTCATTCAACCCCTCGTCCAGGCCGGAGCCCGAGTTATAGCAGACACATGGTCTCAGCAACCGTCTCAAGCAATGTCCGACGCCATGACTTGCCTCCTGGCCACGGCCCGGCTCACAACGGAGCCTTTCACGCGGTAGACCAAGACAGAGCACGACAAGAGGCGGAGCAGGTGCCTCAGTTGACGGCTTACCAGCCACCCCCGGCTTATCCGACGGCTTCCATCGACGTGGGTATACCTACAAGGACTGGAGGTGTTCCTTGTCTGGTGCCGGCTCTCCGTAACGAACGTCTGCCCAAGGATTTCAAAGGGCCAAGGAAAGTGCCGAATTACACAGCTGATTTGCAACCCGGAGCATGGATCGAGAGTTACGAGATGGCTATGGAGTTGCTGGAGGTCAGTGAAGCGGCAATGGCCAAGTACTTCACCATGATGTTAGATGGGACTGCCCGCACTTGGTTGAAAGGGCTTCCACCGAATTCTATCGGGTCTTGGGCTGAGCTAAAAGCCCGGTTCATCCAAAACTTCAAAGATACCTGTAGGCAGTCTATGTCCATTGTGGATTTGACTAACTGTAAGCAGCAGGAGGGTGAGTCTACAACCCATTGGGTTCGCCGGGTCAAAGAGATAATACATTCATCTGATAAGATGGATGCCGGCTCTGCAGTCTTAATGTTGGAGCAGAATTGTCGTTTCGTGCCCCTGAAGATGAAACTCGGGCGGCTCAAGCGCGATTGCAATGATATGGGTACGCTGATGGCGGCTCTCGTCAAGTATGCCGACTCTGATAGTACCAAGGACCCCGCGTCGGATGATGAAAGGACAGGGAAGGGAAAGAAGAACGGCAATGGCAAGGGTCCTCAGCATAACCCGGCGAACCAAGGAGGTAGCAAGCATAAGGCTGATGGCAGCATAGAGTTTGTGGCCAACGCCAGCTCACAGGGTAACAACCAGCGACGTAAGGGGAGGCCACCTCCCCGAGCCGGCGGGTCAGGCCCGACGCTTGAGCAGTTGTTGAATGATCCTTGTCCGAGGCATGGCTCTAGGGAGAAGCCAGCTACTCATCTATGGAAAGATTGTGCAATCATGAAAGCCTTTAAGAATTCCAATGCCATTAATGGCAACAATGGCTCGGGCGGCGGCTTAGGCGCCGGCGGCTTTCATGGCCCGGGCGGCGGCTCAAATTCCAATCCTCAGAATGTTCAAGGGGGCTTTAATCAGCAGTCCGGCCAGGGTCATCAACAGCAGCAGGGGGGATACCAGACCAATCCAAAGCAGCTCAATGGTGGACAGTATCATGTGTTTACCACCAGTCTGTGCAAGCGAGATCAGAAGCTTCGTAAGAGGGCTGTGAATGCTGTTGAGCCAGCGGTTCCACGCTATTTAAGATGGTCTGAGCAGCCTATCGTGTGGAGTAGGGAACATCACCCTCCCCGGGTTGATAATCCGGGTCACCTGGCCCTGGTGGTGGCTGCTCAGGTGGGAGGATATAAATTCACTAAAGTACTGATAGACGGAGGCAGCAGCATCAACATCCTCTATTATGAGACTTTCCGTCGTATGGGATTGATTGATAAGGATCTCAGCCAGTCCAATACTGTTTTCCATGGCGTGGTGCCTGGTAAGTCAGCGTATCCAGTGGGTAAGATCGAGCTGGAAGTGGCTTTTGGAGATGAGTACAACTACAGGGCGGAAAAATTAACCTTTGAGGTGGTTAAGATAAGAAGCCCGTATCATGCTTTATTTGGGCGGCCGGCTTACGCCAAGTTCATGGCACGGCCGTGTTACGTATATTTACAGCTCAAAATGCCGGGTCACAATGGGACCATTACGGTTCATGGCAGCCGAAAGATAGCCTTGGAGTGTGAGGAAGGTGACGCGGCTTATGCTGAATCTGTTTGTGCAACAGAGGAATTGAAGTTTTATAAGGACAATGTTGAGCCGGCAGATATGACGTCTTTGAAGAAGCCAACCACGGAGCATGAGCCGGTAATGAAATTTAAATCTGCTGATGAGACTAAACTTGTTGACTTTGTTCCAGGTGACTCATCTCAGCAATTCAGCATCAGTGCCAATCTGGATCCGAAATAGGAAAGCGCGCTCATTGAGTTCATCCATGAGAACAGGGACATCTTTGCATGGAAACCTTATGACATGCCGGGTGTACCTAGAGAACTCGCTGAGCACACTCTCAATATTGATCCGAAGTTTAAGCCGGTCAGGCAATTCCTCCGGCGGTTTAATGAGGAGAGGCGGAAAGCCATTGGTGAGGAGGTAGCCCGGCTCTTGGCGGCCGGGTTTATCGTTGAAGTTTTTCATCCAGAATGGTTAGCTAACCCGGTGCTCGTGCTTAAGAAGAACGGCACCTAGCGATGTGTGTGGATTACACAGATTTAAACAAGGCTTGTCTGGCTGATCCTTTTGCTCTCCCCCGTATTGATCAGATTATTGATGCTACGGCGGGTTGTGAGCGCTTAAGTTTTTTGGATGCTTATTCTGGATACCATCAGATTAAAATGGCAGTTAAGGACCAGGAGAAGACAATGTTCATCACTCCTTTTGGAGCCTTCTGTCATGTATCTATGCCTTTTGGGCTCAAGAGTGCACAGGCGACTTACCAGCGTTGCGTGCAGAATTGTCTTCATAACCAGATTGGGCGCAATGTTCATGCTTATGTGGATGATATCGTGGTTAAATCCAGGGAGAAGGAGACCTTGATAGATGATCTGAAAGAAACCTTTGATAATCTCCGGGTCTACAATATGATGCTTAACCCGGCCAAGTGTGTTTTTGGTGTTCCTGCAGGCAAGCTCTTGGGTTTTCTGGTTTCTCACAGAGGCATTGAAGCTAACCTGGAAAAGATCAAGGCAATCACCTCTCTGGCTAAGCCGGCGTGTATAAACGACGTCCAGCGTCTGGCGGGTCGCATCACTGCTTTAAGCCGGTTTATAAGCCGTTTGGGTGAAAAGGCCATGCCACTGTACCAACTGATGAAGAAAACAGATGACTTTGTCTGGAATGATGCTGCTAATCCTGCTTTTGAGGATTTGAAGAGACAGCTGGCTGAGCCCCCAGTTCTTGCTGCTCCGGTTGACAAGGAGCCCTTATTGCTGTATGTAGCCGCTAACACATGAGCCGTAAGTGTGGCTGTGGTGGTGGAGCGCAAGGAAGAGGGTAAGGATTATCCGGTTCAGCGGCCGGTTTACTATGTCAGTGAAGTGCTCATTGAGTCCAAACAACGGTATCCACATTGGCAGAAGCTTGTTTACGGGGTGTTCATGGCAAGCCGGAAGCTTAAGCATTATTTCCAGGGTCACCCTATCACTGTGGTTAGTTCTGCTCCTCTAGGAGATATCATCCAAAAGAGAGAAGCTACAGGGAGAGTGGCTAAGTGGGCTATAGAGCTTGGGCCTCATGGTCTGAAATATGTGCCACGCACTGCTGTCAAATCTCAAGCATTGGTGGATTTCATCAACGATTGGACAGAGCTGCAGGTGCCTGAAGAGAAACCGGATAATACATATTGGACTATACACTTCGACGGGCTCGGGGGCTGGAGTTGTATTAGCTTCCCCTCGAGGTGACAAGTTTTGCTATGTGCTACGGTTGATGTTTCCCTGTACTAACAATGCAGCTGAGTACGAGGCCTTGCTGCATGGTCTTCGGATGGCTAAGGAGATGAGTTTGAGCCGGGTAAGGTGCTTTGGCGACTCAGATTTAGTGGGCCAACAAGTGTCAGGCAAGTGGGATTCCAAGGACCCTCTCATGGCGGCTTATCGCCGCGAGGTTGATGCCATTGCTGGACACTTTCAGGGTAATCAAGTAGAGCACATCGATCGCAGGAAGAACGAGGCGGCTGATGCTTTAAGCCGGCTGGGATTTCAGCGAAAGCCGGTGCCGCCTAATACTTTCTTGGACATTTTGCATAACCCTTCTGTCAAGTTGCCTACAGAGGAAGGCTTGGCTGTTCCTGACCCGGAGGCACAGTTGGTGGTGGCTCTCCACATCACCCCAGACTGGATAGTACCATATTTGGCTTACAAGACCCGGGGAGATTTGCCTGAGGATGAACTTTGGCCAGACAAATAACCCGGCGGTCTAAGTCAATGGTCATTATCAATGGCGAGCTGCATCGTCGCAGTGTTACTGGAACTTTCCAGCGTTGTGTTTCCCCTGAGGAGGGTCAAGAAATCTTACATGAGATTCATGAAGGGGATTGTGGCCATCATGCCGGCTCAAAATCCCTTGTGGCCAAGGCTTTTCGTCATGGTTTTTATTGGCTGACGGCTCATGCTGATGCGGAGGACTTGGTCAGTAAATGTGACGGTTGTCAGAGGTTTTCGCGACGGGCTCATGTGCCGGCTTAGGAGCTGAGGATGATTCCAATTACTTGGCCATTTGCGGTCTGGGGGCTTGATATGGTTGGGCCTTTTAAAAGGTCCAAGGATAAGAAGACCCACCTCTTGGTGGCAGTTGACAAATTCACAAAGTGGGTGAGGCAGAGTCAGTTAGCAAGTGTGACGCAGCCACAGCGGTTCAGTTCATGAAAAGGGTGATATTTCGCTTTGGTTTTCCACACATCATTATAACTGACAATGGTACCAATCTGTCTAAGGGCGCCATGGAAGAGTTTTGTCAACCAGAGCATATTCGGCTTGATGTTTCATCAGTGGCTCACCCTCAATCCAATGGTCAAGCTGAGAGAGCTAATCAGGATATTTTGAAGGGCATCAAGCCCCGGCTTTTGGTCCCTTTGCAACGGACGCCGGGTTGTTGGGTCGAGGAGTTACCCTCCGTATTATGGAGCATCAATACTACTCCTAACAGATCTACGGGTTACACGCCTTTCTTCATGGTTTATGGAGCGGAAGCAGTCCTCCCTAGCGACATCCGTCATGACTCGCCTCGAGTGGCGGCTTATGTTGAGGTGGATAATCAGCGGCCGCGCCAAGATGCTCTTGACTTGTTGGACGAACAGCGTGATGTGGCAGCAGCTCGCTCGGCGATTTACCAACAAGACCTGCGTCGTTATCACAGCCGCCGGGTTAAGTCCCGGGTCTTCCAGGAAGGTGATCTGGTGCTCCGGCTCATCCAAGATCAAACAGATGCACACAAGTTATCCCCGCCTTGGGAAGGGCCCTTTGTGGTCAGCAAGAACTTGCACAACGGGTCATACTACCTTATCGATGTTCGGGAGCACAAAGATTCACGTACGTCGGAGGAAGAGACCCGTCGGCCGTGGAACATAGCTCAGCTTCGGCCTTATTACACTTGAGCCACCGGCTCTCATAATGTACATATTTCTATAGCCATGTATATATTATGATAAATAATAAAGCAGGACCTCTGTCCTTTTTTTCCTCCAAAAGTAAATGTGTTATTTCCATTACAACATCACATGGTTACTTGGAGGTGGATCCGGCTTATGATCGTATTCGAATCTAGCCATTAACAACATGATCACTTGGGGGCTTCCTGTTCAAACATAGGTCATATTCGAACCAAAGAGAACATAGCTGTCGATACCCACTTGATTGGCAAATTGCCGAGCTCATTGGGGAGTTTTTCTTGATCATATTTGAATCATAGCTTAACCCCCTTTGGGAACCGACATGGATCGTATTTGAATCAGCGTCGTTAAACATCTCTTAAGGTCATTTGGGGGCTTCCTGTTCAAACATAGGTTGTATTCGAACCAAAGAGAACATAGCTGTCGGTACCCTCTTGATTGGCAACGCCAAACCCACTGGGGGCTATATGATCGCATTCGAATCTTAGCTTAACCCCTTTGGGATGGTTCTCTGGTCGTATTCGAACTAGAAGCCCCTAAGTTTTGATCTTTTGGTTTGCAATAAGTTCTTTTGATCATATCAACAGTGTGCAAGGGCGGTTCTTACTCTGCCGGCTTAAATTAGATTAATAATGTTGATAGCATACAATAAGCATTATCGATGCTGTTGAGCCGGGCTTGAGTTCTCAACCTCATTATTTGGGTTACATAAACCGGAAGGGTACTTGACGGCTGGCAGGTATGCTCTTATGGTTATCTCAAAGATATAGTCGAGAGCCGGTCTCTTATGACCTTGATTCATATTCCGGGTTATATGTAAAACATGTGATTCTCCATGCGGTAAGCCGCCTAGAGACTTGTGATTTGTTTTCCTATGCAGGGCAATTAAAGACAGCTCTTTAAGCTTCAGGAAGGTAAATGATTAAACATAACCCGGAGGAATATAAAAGAACAGCTTCAACAGAGTTAAGCGCTGCACACGTGCACGATGGACGACAAAGTTAAGTGTTTGTCCTACTCTATTACAAGACTCCCCGAGTCCAAAAGATGAGGCATTGTTTTTAAGGCATGTCTATAAGCCGCCTAAAAATCAAGGTGCTTGTTGGGTCGAAGCTTCCGGCTCATCCCTCTCCGCTCCTCCGGCTGTTTCCATGACCTGGAAGGTTGATGATTTCCAGTCAATGCCGCTCAAAGCTTCAAATTGAGCCTCGTCATCAATTAACCCTGCCGGGTCAACTTCCGGGGCGAAGGTATGCTTACGAGTCGGAGGGATCAAGCTGATTGCTTCATAGCGTGGAGTGGGGATCCTCTGATTTTCCGCGTCATAGCCCGGCTGATACTTGGTAAGGTCGGTGGCATTCCCAATCAGGGTGGCCACTGGGCACACGCTCTTCACACAGGCAGCGAAGTCTTTCTGGTCAAAGGGGGTGCCGTCTTCCTTCCGGCTGGGGTATCCAAGAGCGATGTCGGCCGGGTCTAGCTCCGGGAGAAAAGCCTTGGCCCGGCTCAGCGCAGCTATAGCTCCAGCTCTTGCAGAGGCCCGTCTTAGCTCTTGGAAGCGCTGAGGAAGAACGGCAAGCCGCCTGAGTACGTCTGCCAGGTGAGTCGGAACCTCGTTGGACAGAGCCACAACGGCTAACGCACGCTGTGACCCGGTGTAGAGTTGCTCCACCAAGGTGTACACGGCCTTCAGCTTGGTCAGAACATTCTGATTAAGGTTGGAGCTTCTGGGACCTGTTTAACAAAGTCAGGTGAGCTGAATGGCAATGGTGGGACCGATAAGGCATAAAAATGTAAACTTGTTAAAGGCTGGCAGAATGACTCACCGAAGATTGCGGAGACCATCTGTGACACATGGCGTTTTAAGCCGGAGAGTTCGGCGGTTCTCTCAGTCAGAGCAGCCTCTGCTTTTTCGGCCCGGCTGAGCAAGGGAGTTCTCTCCTCGGCCCATGTTTTTCTTTCTGTTTCAAATTTCTTCTTCAACTTTTCTTGTGCAGCAACACTGAACTCAAATTTGGCATTGGCCTTCCGGGTCTCAGTTTCCTGAGTCTTCAGGCGGTTCTTTAGCTCAGAGATTTCAGATTCCAATTTCTTGCAGGCAGCCTGTACAAATTCCGGGTTACAGTTTGAGTAGTTATGATACAACATTAAAGTCCCAAGCACTTTGCAAGCAAAGACACTTGGCACTTGGGGGCTAATGTATGCTGAAAGATTCTATTTACAATTGCCGGTTCATGAAGGTAAGCCGGAAGTTAAGTCTACAACATATTCTATCATAAGTAATAGACTTGGGGGCTAGCATGGTAAGGATGACTATGGAGTAAGCAAGAGAGTTGTACCTCAGATTTTTGCTGTATCTGCTTTACCATGTCAATCTCCAGGTCCCGGCTGTTGTGCACTTGACCAATGTAACCAGAAACAATGTCTCCAATGCTCAAGTTCGCATAGTCAGTGATCTCTAGTCTGGCCCTGCGGTGCTCCAGCAGTTCTTCTTTGGCAGAGCATTTGGCCAACACAGTGGGTCTCCCCGGCTCGACAAACTCTGTCCAGGTGATTACAATGTACGGGTCATCGGCCGGCTGAGCTGGGCTGGGGATCTCCAGGTTAGTAGAAGCCTCTATGACTGGCTCGTCAGTTGGAGCGGTGCTTTCAGGAGCTGAGGCAGATGGCGGCTCATGAGCAGAAGCCTCCGGTTCAGTCAGGACCGGCTCTTCGACCAGTTTATTCTTCTTCGCCCTCTTGCTGAGCTTTGCTTGAGCACTGAAAGGACAAAAGGTTAGTATAAAAGCATGAGTAAGATAAGCACAACATAAGATGATCATCATTACCCGGGTGCGGTCTTGAAAGCCGGCAGGTTAGATTGCATAGAGTCACCGGAGGAAGGTGAAGTTTCCTGATAGTTTGAATCAGACGAATTGAGCGGTTGACGAGTGACGCCCGCTAAAGGATGAAAAGGGTATAAGTTGGAGATAACCTTGGTCCGGCGCTTCCTTGATGCTTCAGGTAAGTCGGAGGAGAGGTCTGCATCCTTGTTGGCCCGGGTTTGTCTTCGGCTCTCATGAATCTATTGCTTCAAAAGAAATTGAGGATCTTGATAAGCTAAAGGATGGGAAAATCTTACTTTCCGGGTTACTCTTTGGACTTTTAGCCTTGTCAAGGGCTCCGAGTCGGAAGAAAGTATAGTTACCTCTTCAACCACCGGGTTACTCGCTCCGGTGTCCTCCTGCTGTTAATCAGTGTCGATAACATGGTTAAGAACAACAAAATAACAAGAGAAGAGCATAAGAATGAAGGGTTACCTCTGACTCGGAGGTTTCCTCCAGATGAAGCAGGTCTGAAGCGCTAGGTTTACTCCCCTTCTTGCGGGGAGCGGCTGTCCTGGCGGCTTTCTTAGCCTTCCTGGCTTTTTTAGCCGCCTCATGATCATACTTGACCTTCCAGAACTTATCATTAGCCTGAAAAATACAACAAAGATTTCTTAAGGTTCAGATGAAAACTATTAAAAGGGAAAGCAAGGTGCTCAGGTCAGTGGCTTACCGCCGGAGCCGGGTTAGCTTTGCAGAAGGGGTTTAAGCCTGTCCTCCCGCAGTCTGCCAAGCTCTCGTTCAGGAGGGATTTGGTCATGTCGTCAACGACGTCCTCAGGTAAGTCGTTGGGGCTGTGACGCAGAGGGTCATCCTTCCGGCCCGTGTAATCACACATTAAGCCGGGGCGGCGGCTCAAGGGAATCACCCGCCAAGAAATCCAGACCCGGACCAGATCAACGCCGTTGAGGCCATTTCCCAGGAGAGCCTTAATCTTGTTGATGGTGGGGATCAGGGGTTGACGCTCAGCTTGAGATAGTTTGTCTAGCAGGGGGTGATTTGGCTCCAGACGCAGGGCGCGAAAGCCGGGCAGAGGGTTCTCATCAGCCGGAGAAGTATCCTGGCAGTAGAACCATGTCTGGTTCCAGTCCTTTGGGTGGCTTGGCGGCTCAGCATAAGGAAAGAGGCAATCTCTCCGTCGTTGAATGGAGATTCCGCCAAGTTCCAAGCTAGGCCCGTTGGCACACTCGTTCTGGCGGTTCAGATAAAACAGCTCCCTAAAGAGCAGTAGGCTGGGCTCTTCTCCAAGATATACTTCACAGAATACTTGAAAGTTGCAAATATTTGACACAGAATTGGGTCCTATGTCTTGCGGCCGCAGATCGAAGAAGTTCAGAACATCTCTAAAGAATTTTGAGCCGGGAGGTGCGAAGCCCCGGCTCATGCGATCAGCAAATATCACAACCTCTCCGTCTCTTGGTTGAGGTCTTTCTTCAGACGGGTCAGGGGCACGATAGGACATGACCTCCTTTTCGGGCAGGTAACCCGTTTTCACGAAATCAGCTAAAGTATCATCAGTAACATTGGATCTCATCCAGTTGCACGTGATGGGTGCCTTGGGAGCCTTGGGCGGCATTGTGAAAGACGAAAGCCTATGACAAAAGGAAATGTCTGGTTCAACTATAAGCCAGAGGAAGTTTACAGGTCAGTATTCAAGATGGCGGCTTATGAAGGGGCCTAATGACATATGACTAATTGTGTCGGGTTATCTAAGCCACTGTGGGCATCGTGAGTAATTCAAGTTGTTTAAAACTCTAACATAAATGAGCCAGAAATTTCACAGCGCATGGCCTCTTTTAAGCCGGAGATATGAACCGCCATAGCTAACAGATGCAATTTTTGACTAAGTGTGGTACAAACAAGTTTCACAGATCGCAGTAATTATTTTGGATCAAACGATCGACTGGAAAGAAAAAATTTCTAGACCTAGAAGCTGATACAAAGAAGTTCATGAGCTCTAAGGAGATCTCTTTGCAAGTAAAAGGGACATGCTGCTGTTGAAAATGGATGCGAAAGAACTACCGCAGGAGCTCCGTACTACTTTTGGATCAAACATGACTGTAGTGGAAGAACTACAAGGAAATCGTGATGAACTGCGAAGAACAGGGAAGAACTTGGAAACCCTAATGCAGATCTGACATTTGAGAAGGAGGAGACTTACGGCTGCAGGTTTGCTGTGGAGAGTCGCCGCCGTTCTCTGGACTGGCTCAGGTTGATGCAGCGACCGAGGTTGAGGAAGACGAGATGCGCGGCGGCGGCGGCGGCGGAGCTCGAGCGGCAGTATAGTAGCGAGAGGAGGAAGATGATGAAGGCTTATGGGCCGGGCCTATTTATAAGGCACGGCTGGTGAATGGGCGTGAGAAACGAGGAGGCCACGACGTGATTATCTAGCCACGAAAACGCCTCGATTTTCAGGATAGCCATTAAAGATAAGATCCGTTGGGATATGACAGAATAAAAAAATGAACTTAATGGAAGATGACGTCATGGCGGGTTACCAGGAATCCAGAAGATGACGTCACGGCGGGTTATAACCTTCGCACAAATATAAGCCGGAAGATTTTCTCTCAAAGGGATTGAAGATTGACATGAAGCGGTTCAAATCAATCTGGGGCCTAATGTTGTGGATATAACCATTAGAGTCACCCGCCCAGGAGGGGCCGGGTTACTCATAATGGTCATCACGCGAAGCCCAGTACCAAACTTGAAGACGGCGGGTCAATAATGGGCTTAAGACCCGGAGATGGCTTAAGGCCCGTAGTGATAACCGATGTTATGGTAAAGCTTGTAGTGTAAGGCAAGAATAGTTAAGAGTCTGAGCCGGACACTGTTATGAGCCGGCCGGGACTCTGAGAACAGCTGGGCGTCAACCTCTCTATATAAAGGGACGACCCGGCGGCGGTTTAGGGACGAGTAAGACCAAATCGATAACCAGGCTGTACGGTTTAGCTCCTGGTCGTTGAACCCTAATCAATACCACCTCAACTCGACGTAGGCTTTTACCTTCACCGTAAGGGGCCGAACCAGTATAACCCTCATGTTCCTTGTCCCGTTTAACCCCTTTAAGCTTCCTAGCTGCGATGGCTCCACGACTAAGTCCTTGCACGAGGACATCTGCCGTGGCAATTCCACGACAGGGGGCGCGAGCTCACAGTGGGCGGCGGGCGAGGTCGAAGCCGGCGGCGCGAGCGGCGTGGGGCGGCGCGTCGGGGGCAGGGGTGCGCCGCGCGGCGAGGAGCTCGGGGACGGCGCGCAGGTGGCATCGGCGCTCGGGGAGGAGGGCGCGTTCGGCGTCGGGGGTCGGGGAGGAGGCGCCGACGTCGAGGGACAGGCGAGATGATGGCGCGCGGCAGCCTGGCGGCGTCAAGTTCGGCATCGACGATGGGAATGGCGAGGGTGGATGGGAAAATTCGTAATTGCTGCTTATAAACGAGGCACCTGTAGTCACAGTTCGAGCCACCAACCGGGACTAAATGGTGAAATTTGGCCAGACCAAGCGGCGGGAAGCCAGGCCTTAAGTCCCGGTTGGTGGCTCCAACCGCAACTAAAAGCCCCCCTTTAGTCGTGGTCGAAGTCGCCAACCAGGACTAAAGGTGGTGTGCTGCCAGGCGAGGGGCGCGGTGGATGCTTAGTCCCACCTCGCTAGTTGAGAGGGGCTCGCACCGGTTTATAAGCGCCGTTGCGGCTACCGTGTCGAGCTCCTCTCTAAGCAGGCCTCTCTGGGCCTATTGATTCTGTGCTGCCCTGTGGGGCCTACTAGGCCGTACGGGCCTGCATCTTTGCCCAACTATAGGTTGGGTTTGTAGTCGTATGCAGGCCGTGGCGGCCCAGTACACGGGCATTTTATTTATTTATTTTCCAGTTTTTTTGTTTCTTGCTTTATTTATTTTCTTTTGTTTCTGAGTTGTTTTTTTGATTTACTTAGAGTTGTTGAGTGAATCTTTTTGCCTTAGGTAAAAAATTATAAACTTTCTGTTACTGCTAGTAGTTTTCAAATTTGGATTGTTTAAATTTGAATTATTTGAAATTTGTGTAAATCACTAGTTTGTGAATAACTTTACTTGAAAAATAGATTTTTTAAGTGATTCTTTTTTCTGCTGTTTAATATTATTGTGTTTTATCATTATATTCAATTTTTTAATTCTTAGGTTATTTAAAAAAATGAAATGCCTTTTGTAACAAACGAGTTTTCGTCAGAAACCCTGATACTTCGAAAGAGATTGTCTAGTTTGTACACGAAGTGCATCTGGATTTTGCCGTAACCCTCTCAACTTTTTAGCACATGCTATGTGGGTGAAATAATGATACCATGCCAACTTTTAACCTTTTCAGAGTTCATTTGTAGTGCTTTTCAATTTCAGGGTCATTTAGCTCAAAAAAATCAGTAAATGCATGAAAATAGCAAATGAAGTCAGAAAGGGTTGAAAATTGATGACGTGGCTTTGCATGGTGCATACTAAACACACAAAAAGACTAGAGTTAAAATAAGTTAAAAAAATGAACTGCCTTTGTAACAGATGAGTTTTGGTCCGAAACTCTGATACTTCGAAAGAGATTATCCATTTTGTACACGAAGTGCATACAGTTTTTGTCGTAACCCTCTCAAATTTTGAGCACATGCTAAGTGGGTGAAATGATGATACCATGCCAACATTCAACCTTTTCAGAGTTCATTTGTAGTTCTTTTCAATTTCAGGGTCATTTAGCTCAAAAAGTCAGCGAATGCATGAAAAATAGCAAATGAAGTCAGAAAGGTTAAAAATTAGTTTGTACATAATATTCCTTCGCGTTTCAAATGCTAAAACACATAAGTACCCTAACTATTACAAAGATTCCCTCCGGTTTGTCTGAAGTGGCATTTTCCAGATATATAAGTCCGGAAACTCACTAGAGAAGAAAGTGATGATAGTGATGACTGATACGTCCATTTTGCATCATGCTTTTATATTGATATTTATTGCATTATGGGCTATTATTACACTTTATATCACAATACTTATGCCTTTTCTCTCTTATTTTATAAGGTTTACATGAAGTGGGAGAATGCCGGCAGCTGGAATTCTAGACTAGAAAAGGAGAAATATTAGAGACCTATTCTGCACAACTAAAAAAGTCCTGAAACTTCACAGAGCATGTTTTTGGAATATATAAAAAATACTAGGCAAAAAAGAACCAGAGGGGGGCCACCAGTCAGCCACAAGGTTGGAGGGCGCACCCTACCTCCTGGGCACGCCCCCCGTCCTTGTGGGCCCCTGGCATGCCTCCGACACCCATCTTCTGCTATATGGTGTGTTTTGACCTGGAAAAAATAAGAAGAAAGCTTTCGGGACGAAGCGCCTGAAGGAAATATGCCCTAGAGGCAATAATAAAGTTGTTTTTTATATTTCCTTATATCATGATAAATGTTTATTATTCATGATAGAATTGTATTAACCGGAAACTTAGTACATGTCTGAATACATAGACAAACAGAGTGTCCCTAGTATGCCTTTACTTGACTAGCTCGTTAATCAAAGATGGTTAAGTTTCTGAGCCATAGACATGTGTTGTCATTTGATGAACGGGATCACATCATTAGAGAATGATGTGATGGACAAGACCCATCCATTAGCTTATCACTATGATCGTTTAGTTTATTGCTATTGCTTTCTTCGTAACTTATACATGTTCCTATGACTATGAGATTATGCAACTCCCGAATACCGGAGGAACACTTAGTGTGCTATCAAACGTCACAACGTAACTGGGTGATTATAAAGATGCTCTACAGGTGTCTCCGATGGTGTTTGTTGGGTTGGCATAGATCGAGATTAGGATTTGTCACTACGTGTTTCGGAGAGGTATCTCTGGGCCCTCTCGGTAATGCACATCACTATAAGCCTTGCAAGCAATGTGATTAATGAGTTAGTTATGGGATGATGCAATACGGAATGAGTAAAGAGACTTGCCGGTAACGAGATTGAACTAGGTATGCTGATACCGATGATCGAATCTCGGGCAAGTAACATACCGATGACAAAGGGAACAACGTATGTTGTTATGCGGTTTGACCGATAAAGATCTTCGTAGAATATGTAGGAGCCAATATGAGCATCCAGGTTCCGCTATTGGTTATTGACCGGAGATGTGTCTCGTTCATGTCTACATAGTTCTCGAACCCGTAGGGTCTGCACGCTTAACGTTCGATGACGATTTGTATTATGAGTTATGTGATTTGATGTACCAAAGGTTGTTTGGAGTCCCGGATGAGATCACGGACATGACGAGGAGTCTCGAAATGGTCGGGACATAAAGATTCATATATTGGAGGGCTACATTCGGAAACCGGAATGGTTCGGGTCGTTTCGGATAAGTGTCGGAGTACCGGGGGTTACCGGAACCCCCGGGAAGTTATTGGGCCTCATGGGCCTAGTGGTGGAAGAGAGGAGGTAGGCCAAGGTGTGGCGCGCGCCCCCCCTAGCCCGAACCTAATTGGACTAGGGCTAGGGAGCCGGCCCCCCTTTCCTTCTCTTCTCCCTCTCCTTCCCCCCTTCTCCTTGTGGAAGTAGGAAGGGGGGGGGGCGAATCCTACTTGGAGTAGGACTCCCCCCCTTGGGCGCGCCTCCTCCTGGCCGGCCTCCTCCTCCCTCCCTCCTTTATATACGTGGGGAGGGGGCACCCAAAGGGACAACAAACAATCTCTTAGCCGTGTGCGGTGCCCCCCTTCACAGTTTTACACCTCGGTCATATTGTCGTAGTGCTTAGGTGAAGCCCTGCGCCGATAACTTCATCACCACCATCTCCACGCCATCGTGGTGATGAAACTCTCCCTCGGCCTCAACTGGATCAAGAGTACAAGGGACGTCATCGAGCTGAATGTGTGCTGAACACAGAGGTGCCGTATGTTCGGTGCTAGGATCGGTCGGATCGTGAAGACGTACAACTACATCAACTGCGTTGATAAAAAGCTTCCGCTTTCGGTCTACGAGGGTACGTGGACACACTCTCCCCGCTCGTTGCTATGCTTCTCCTAGATAGATCTTGCGTGATCGTAGGAAAATTTTGAAATACTACGTTCCCCAACAGTGGCATCTGAGCCAGGTCTATGCGTAGATGTTATATGCACGAGTAGAACACAAAGAGTTGTGGGCAATAATAGTCATACTGCTTACCAACATGTCATAATTTGATTCGACGGTATTGTTGAATGAAGCGGCCCAGACCGACATTACAAGACCGCGTTCATGAGACTGGTTCTACCGCTGTGCTTTGCACACAGGTGGCTAGTGGGTGTCTGTTTCTCCAACTTTAGTTGAATCGAGTGTGACTACGCCCGGTCCTTGTTGAAGGTTAAAACATCACACTTGACGAAAAATCATTGTGGTTGTTGATGCGTAGGTAAGAACGGTTCTTGCTAGAAGCCCGTAACAGCCAGGTAAAATTTGCAACAACAAAGTAGAGGACGTCTAACTTGTTTTTGCAAGGCTTGCTGTGATGTGATATGGTCAGGACGTGATGATATATAAATTGTTGTATGAGATGATCATGTTTTGTAACAGTTATCGGCAACTGGCAGGAGCCATATGGTTGTCGCTTTATTGTATGAAATGCAATCGCCATGTAATTTCTTTACTTTATCACTAAGCGGTACCGATAGTCGTAGAAGCAATAGTTGGCGAGACGATAACGATGCTACGATGGAGATCAAGGTGTCAAGCCGGTGACGATGGTGATCATGATGGTGCTTTGGAGATGGAGATCAAAGGCACAAGATGATGATGGCCATATCATATCACTTATATTGATTGCATGTGATGTTTATCCTTTATGCATCTTATTTTGCTTGGTACGGCGGTAGCATTATAAGCTGATCTCTCACTAGATTTCAAGGTATAAGTGTTCTCCCTGAGTATGCACTGTGGCTACAGTTCGTCGTGCCGAGACACCACGTGATGATCGGGTGTGATAAGCTCTACGTTCACATAAAACGGGTGCAAGCCAGTTTTACACACGCAAAATACTCGGGTTAAAATTGACGAGCCTAGCATAAGCAGATATGGCCTCGGAACACTGAGACCGAAAGGTCGAGCGTGAATCATATAGTAGATATGATCAACATAGTGATGTTCACCATTGAAAACTACTCCATCTAACATGATGATCGGACATGGTTTAGTTATATGGATCACGTGATCACTTAGATGATTAGAGGGATGTCTATCTAAGTGGGAGTTCTTAAGTAATATGGTTAATTGAAGTTTAATTTATCATGAACTTAGTACCTGATTGTATTTTGCATGTCTATGTTGTCGTAGATTTAACGACCAATTATTTTGGTCACTAGCAATCAGACCACGCCATGTCAGATCCACCGTGGCAAGCTGACGTGGCAGATTTATGACCAAATGAAAAGGTCGTAAAATAGAATCAGCCCGGTCCATTTCAGCCGTCTACATGGGCCAAGCCCAATAATTCAGCCCATTTAATGTTTTTTTCTCATTATTTTGCTTATCTGCATGGGCCTGGCCTAATAATTTGGCCTTTTATTTTCTGGGAATGGAGCCTTTTTCTGATGAATTTTTTTATAGTCCACTATTGGTTTGGGCCACAGCCTTTTTAGTCTAGTTCTAATTTGGGCCTTGGCCTTTTTATTTTCTGGGATGCAGCCTTTTACAAACTTTTTTCTTAGAGTCAACTCTTTTTTTAGGCGCAAGCATTTTTAGTCTAATTCTTGTTTCGGCCTCGGCCTTTTTGCAGTCCAACTAAGTTTAGAGCCCAATTAATCCAAATAATATTCTGTGATCCAAACAAAACTCAAATAATTCAGAAAATGCATAACAACATAGCTTCACAGCTTCAGAAAAGGCATAACTTCACAGCTTCATAACCACATAGCTTCCAAAATGCATAACTACACAGCTTTACAGGTTCAACAACAAGTGCTCCCAGGTTCAAATAGCAAAGTGCAAAATGCAAAATGCAACCAGGTTCACAAGTGCTCCCAGGTTCACAAGAATCCCAGGTTCACAAGTGCTCCCAGGTACACTTGCCAAGTGCAAAATGCAACAAACTGCATAAGTTCACGACCTACTACGACATAACTTCAGAGGTTCAAAGACAAACTGCACAACCATCAAACTACCTTAGCTCCAAAGAGAGCCATCAAGTGGGCTAACTTCTCATCCTGCTCTCGAGACTTCTTGCGCTGTAGCTCAAGTTCCTTGTCGCGTGCCGCTTCAGCTTCTTCTGCCTTCATCTTGATTGCCGCCAATTCTTCTTGCATCACTTCAGCTTGAAGCTCCGACCTCTCCAGCTTCTGCTCAAGATCACGAACATGAGTAGCCACAGCAGTAGTTGCTTTTCCGGAGTTGTTGCTAGATGACTGGAGTGAGGAATGTGCTTTGCTTGACTTCGGTCTGGAGCACTTCATCAACAATTTGAGCAACAGACTTTGGCTCTTCACCTTCTGGTACCGACGCGTCCTTCATTTTTTCCATCTCAAGCTAGCATATGGAGGAAAACGATAGGCATTAGTGGGAGATCTATTTCACATTTTGCAAACCAAACCAAGCAAGATAAACCAAACCAGCACACAAATGGATTATTTGAAGTAACCAAACCAGCACACAAAATCTATACATAGATATTTTACTCAAACTCAAACAGAAGAAGATGATGACTAGTAACTTGACAACATTATTTGACTAGTAACTTATGTGACCTGGAGACATGCAATTGGAACAATATGATCACTTCATTAAGCCTAGAATGGTGGTTCTATATAAGATGGCTACAACAAGTTATGATATCTTTGTTGAACTATCAAACAACATCAAAGCATGGAACATAGCGTGTGTTCTTGACATGAAACAGCATCAAACAACATCAAAGCTGGCTGTGAATCAAACAGGGCTGAGGTTTCTAGACAAAAGTTTGAACTGGCTGGACAAAGCATGGAGTGACTTACTATAGCAGTCTTGAATGGCTCCGAAAACCCGTGCTTCTTGCTATTGTGGGTGGCCTTAAACAAGTCAATCGCAGACAGCTCCTCACCCTTACGCTCTTCTTTCTGAAATGTTTTTCAACAAAAATGAAAATGTTATTCAGCAAGAATCATAAATGTTATTCAACGAGGATCAAACGGTAAGGTCTCTAGAGAAAAGTTCTCACAGTGGCAAAAATGTGTGTTGTGTAGTGCCTGGAACCAATTCTCTGATTGTACACGACTTTTTCTCGATTCATCTTGTTCGACACACAGGTTTCCAACAAAAAAGCATACTGTCAGTATGATCTAGCACTAGCATATCATGTGCAGAACATAAAGCAGCAAACAAAGCAGAGACAAACCTTGTGTCTTGTGGTAGACCACATCTCCACCAGAGCTTGCCATTCACCATCCGTCAGATCTGGCACCGGAGACTTGATGCTGACTTTTTTTGCGGCTACCGTATCAAAATACTTCTTCTTGATCTGATGGCGTCTGTTCTTTGAATTTTTCTGCAGAATATCTTTGCACGCGGTCTTGATGGTCTCCGAGTCCGTCTTCATCTCAAAATTTGCCTACAATGACATCAAACAAGGTAGGAACAATATTAGTGATCATGCATAGGTGCAACAGAAAATAGATAGCACATTAACTACGAAACAAGTAGCTTACATCAACTTTCCCAATGTAGTTCTCCAATAGACTAGCATTTTTTTGTATAGCTTGAAGTGAGAAAGAACCGGCAGATGGCTTCTTGTAATGAGTCCACACTCAGAAGCAAGCTTTGCTGCCTCTGGACGCTTCATCCCTTCGGCAATATGGATAGGCACCTTGCTACCAAGCGACTTGGTGATTCTCTCTAGCCCTTTACCCTTTTCTAAGTCTAGTCTTGGTAGTCATTGTATCTGAAAATGAAATTGAAGTCATAAATTAGAATAGAAATCGACAAATGCAGGAATCGACAAAAGCATACATGATCATTCCATTTGGAAAATGCACTAGTAAAAGAGAGCATTGCAAAGGTCAACTTGCCTGGTTGAAGCACAAGCTGTTGTTCTTCTTCATTGATGACAACATTCCTATCAATAGAAGGTGCAATAGGGCTGAGGTCTGTGTGGATAGTGCCTGCTTCATCTATGCAGATAGTTCCTCCTCCATCTAGGCAGACAGTGCCACTTCCATCCATGCGGAGAGTGGTTCCTTCATCCATGGGCGGCAACTCATCACCGATTTGCACCGAGGTCTCAGAGTCCATGCGCAGCAGACTTTCCCGATGGTCCGTCGCAGTCGCCATCTTTGCTTTATGCCTTGTGACTCTATCAGGGGCAGGTTCATCAGGTTCTAGGATCCTCTTTTTTTGTCCTGGAGCTGGGTCCATCACCCTTCCTGGAGGCATTGCAGCAGATGTTTCTGAGCTCTTCCTCTTCTTGCTGACTGTCTTCTTAACACCAGGCCTCTTCGTCCTAGATTCCTTCAATGCCTCGTATAAACAGCACGAAAAAAAGCATTAGATCACAAGAGAAATATGTGAGAACAAGGAAACACATAGCATACAAGAACCCCAACCCTCCAAGCAAGACAGAGATTGCACCTTAACAGTCTTCTTCACTACGACATCATCCACTTCCTCTCCAAAAATAACTTCATCCTCCTTAGGATTGTACTCTGGGTCATCATTGATAACTCCACTACCTTCTTGAACCTCATCATTTCTACCTTGTTGTACATCATTTGTTTTCCTAATCATCTACGCTATTGCACCGATGCCAAGGGCCTGGAACATTCGATTGTTCCTCGTCATATTTCTAGCCCTAACCTTCTCGTACTCGGTGAGAGGCTCTTCTTTGCATGATAAAGGAAACATAACTATTAGGTGAATGTTTGGAATGCATGGACAGACAGCCAAACATATCTTATGATATTTTATTAGCATTTAATCCTAGTTATTCAGGTAAGAAAGAGTAACAGCACACAGGCACAATTAAGCCAGCTTATTCAGATTGCAGCAATACTTTTCACTTAGCATATTAAAACACGGATTTTATGAACTGATAGTATAACCACAAGGAGCAAGTTGCATACCAACGGTTGGCCTCATGTTTGACCTTGTCCTCCTTGCCATGGATGATCTTGAGGTGGTGCTTGCAAAATAGAATAAACAACAATCAGATACAACAGGGATAAAGTAAAATGATGCACTTGTATCAATAAAGGAAAGCATTTGGACCATCATGCACATACATGTGAAACAAACTTGATGGATCAACAATACAGTGATCTAGTGTTATTAATTAAGCAAACATGTAAGTGCACTAAACAAGCATGCATGTACACTGGAAAGATATGAAGCATCTCTTAATATCTTCACTACATCAAGTAGGAGATAGTAATGTACATCAAGAAATCTGCCTAGTGCCTCATATAAAGTACACAACAAGCAAGCAAAGTGCTAGTAGTGCTGCAGATGCAAACCCTAACCCTATGTATGCTAGCAAGGAACTGAATTGAAGCAAACTATATAAGTGAAGCAATGCATTAGCAGTAATATATGTGAAGCAAACTACATCAAGCTAAGTGAATTAAGGTTGTGGTACCACAGACAAGAACATAACTCACATGTATTACAAAGATATATAGTTGGATACAAATACAGTGCACATGAATTATACTTCAGCAATGTGGATAAGCAAAAACAACTGTTTCAAACAATTACTTTTATGTTTTAACTTGCAATTTTATCCATTTACCTGCAATCATCTATAAGCAAATGAATTACTCAACTGTTTTCCCTAATGGAGGCAAGCTTATGCATTCAGAGCAACTAATTGCCCAACAGTTGATGAATAAAGAATCAAGCAGTGTTAACAATAATACTAGGCCTTGAAATCATGCTTATGCAGGCAATTTAGAAGTGTATATCATGAGGACCTTCAAAACTACTAGATGTCGCCACTGGTAAAGCATGAAACAACTATACTTGCAGAAGTACAAAAGCAGATGAAAAAACTATACTCAACTATTGATTAAGCCACCTCTACACACCAAAAATGGCTACAGACTAGAAGACACACAAGTTAAGACATTTCGACAATTAGAATCAACCTTGTATATTACAGCACCCAAAATTATCTAGCACCAATCTAGTATATATTAAAACTAGTCATACAGCCTTAACACACCAGGAATTCCAATACCACAATAAGTACTAAGCATTCTCTTGTTCACTGGAAAGAAGAACACATGCTTCTTGCGCATATCAGAAAAGAAGAACACTGCTACAAACCCCATTCCCTAATAGTGCTACTCATAGAAAAGTGCTACAAGCAAGAAGAACCAGAGGGAGGTCTTCCTCTGACACCATCCACTTCCTCATCCATCCCCATCCCCTAAGATCATGCACTTCCTCTCCATAAAACATGAAGCAGACTACCAGAGGGGGATCGAACGAACCACCAGGACATCCTAACCCTAGAATCACCAGGAGCTCCTAGATGAACATGAACAAGAACCACCAGGAGCTCCTAGATCGACCGAATCCTAACCGTAGATCGACCGGGAGGGGATCTACCGAACCCTAGAAGATCGAGGGGAGAAGTACCTGCCGTCGTCGATCGTCGATGATGTGGATGATGTAGCTGCCGTCGTCGATGTAGTCGCCGTCGTCGATGTAGTCGTAGCCACGGCGGTTGCTGTAGCCGTCGATGTAGCCGTCGATCTAGCCACCGTTGTTGAGGGGAGAGGGAAGGGTGGATTCGTCGTCGGGGAGGGTGGCGCCGCGGTGCGGCGGGGCGGCGCAGGGGCGTGGCAGGGCGGCACGGAGCAGAGGAGGGAGTGGGAGCGGGGCGGCGCAGAGCAGGGGAGGGGCGGCACGGAGCAGGGGAGGTTCATCGATGCGGGCGATGTTGGGCAGCGTGACGCGGTGGGGCGGCACGGCGGGGCGGCGCGGAGGGAGGGAGAAGCGGCTAGGGTTGCGGGAATGGGTAATGGAGGGGAGGGGAGTGTTAGTGGGAGAGGGAGTGGTGGGTCCCGCCTAGTAGTGGGAGTTGGAGTGGAGGGAAATTTTGGTGGGGTGGGAGGGAAAATTTGGTGCTAGGAGGAAAATTTTGGTGCGGTGGGAGGGAAATTTTCACCAGTTTTTAGAGGTTTTGAGGCAGAAAAAATGGGGTTTTTTGTAAACTTTGTAGAAATCATGGTTAAAATCATACCGAATAGCTCAAGAAAACATCGGTATTGTAAGTTTAGTATTTTTGCTAGTCGGTAGGCCACATTTGATGATGTCACGCGGAGGTCTCCCATATTTTTGATTTTTTTGAATTTTTTACGGTGTTTTCAAAAACCGGCCGATTTCGTCGCGGCGGCCGTCCGTGGCTAGGGTTTGAGTCCTGCCAATCTGTTGTCGATTCTGTGATGAAATGCCTACCTGTGAAGCTAAAAAGGATTTTTAGCGAAAATAACAGGCAAGCTATGAAGGACCCGCAGTTCAAATTCCAGCCGGTTCCAGCTGAATCGGCCGAAGGTTGTCTGAATGGCCGGGAGTAGCTACGAGGGTCGGAAAAGCATGATTTTTGGCGGCCGTCTGTAAAATAGGGTCTACTTTGAGATAGACATGGAATGGCGCTGTTTGGGGTGACCCTCCTTGTAGCCGCTTTACGAAAAACGCATGTTTTTAGCATTCAAAAAATGAAAAACGGTTTTTTTGTGAAACAAGTTGGAACCTAGCTTTCGCAACATAGTTTGCCATCACAAGACGGATGCATGCGCCAAATTTGGGCATATTATCACAAACTATTCAACGAATGCGGCCATATCATTGCTAGTTAGGCTTGAAATCCATGAATCTTCGTTCATGGTAGGTTGTTTTTGAGAACACCTTTTCAAAAAAGCATCGGTATTGCAAGTTTAGTATTTTTTCTAGTTGGTAGGCCACATTTGATGATGTGACGCGGAGGTCTCCCATTTTTTTGATTTTTTTGAATTTTTTACGGTGTTTTCAAAAACCGGCCGATTTCGTCGCGGCGGCCGTCCGTGGCTAGGGTTTGAGTCGTGCCAATCTGTTGTCGATTCTGTGATGAAATGCCTACTTGTGAAGCTAAAAGGGATTTTTAGCGAAAATAACGGGCAAGCTATGGAGGACCCGCAGTTCAAATTCCAGCCGGTTCCAGCTGAATCGGCTGAAGGTTGTTTGAATGGCCGGGAGTAGCTACAAGGGTCGAAAAAGCATGGTTTTTGGCGACCGTTCGTAAAATAGGGTCTACTTTGAGATAGACATGGAATGGCGCCGTGGGGGGTGACCCTCCTTGTAGCCGCTTCACGAAAAACGCATGTTTTTAGCATTCAGAAAATGAAAAATGTTTTTTTTGTGAAACAAGTTGGAACCTAGCTTTGGAAACATTGTTTGCCATCATAAGACGGAGGCATGCGCCAAATTTGGCCATATTATCACAAACTATTCAATGAATGCGGCCATATCATTGCTAGTTAGGCTTGAAAGCCATGAATCTTCGTTCATGGTAGGTTGTTTTTGAGAACACCTTTTCAAAAAAACATCGGTATTGCAAGTTTAGTATTTTTGCTATTTGGTAGGCCACATTTGATGATGTGACGCGGAGGTCTCCCATTTTTTGATTTTTTTTGAATTTTTTACGGTGTTTTCAAAAACCGGCCGATTTCGTTGCGGCGGTCGTCCGTGGCTAGGGTTTGAGTCATGTTTTTAGCATTCAAAAAATGAAACTTATATTGTTTCATACATGAGCATGCACAAAAACCCATAATTTTATCTTTCATCCATGAGCATGCATAAAAAATTTCAATTCCCATCAATTACCAAACTGAATATTCATAGTTAAGAAACTGACATGTTTAGATGACACTGTCCTACAGCATCCATGAGCAGGCACAAAATTAAACCTGACATACTTAACATTGACATGTTCAGATTACACTAACAAGCTTAAATCTAACATGCTTAACATTGCCACTTCATTTCTTAACATCTTCACTCCTCCTTCTTCTCCTTCATCAACCTGATGCGCTCAGAGTGGCGAATCCCAATGTGGATATACTCCTCTACCACAATTGGCATGGTCCTGTCGCCAAGCTGTGGGATTGCAGGCGCCACCACCATCACGAGGTCATTGTCAGGCACCACCATTGCGAGGTCATCATTAGGCACCACAATCGCGAGGTCGTCGTCAGCCACCATAGCAAGGTCGTCGTCCGGCACCACCATAGCAGGGTCGTCGTCAGCCACCACCATAGCATGGTCATCATCCGGCACCACCATAGTAGGGTCGTCGTCAGCCAGAATAGGCTGCTCCTCGTCATCCCCGCTCTGCTCCTCGTCATCCCCGTTGCTGCTCCCATTGCCTGGCCAAATGCAACAAAGTGTGAACATGGTGTTGTCGTCGTGCTGGTAGAGGAAGCCAAAAGGACAGGAAGAAGAGAGGCAGCGAGCTTACTGGCATCGTGGTCGTGTTGGTAGTACATGCGGCACATGGTGTTGTCGAACATCTTCACGGTGAACATGGCGTCGCCGTCATAGCGGAAGACAAGGAAGTGCCCGAGCTGTAGCTCATGGGCCCGGGCGAAATGATCCCAGTCGGGCCCTAGGTACATGTGGCCTTCGCCATCGAACACCACCAACACGTCCCACAGCCTGCGAAGCCCGCTACCGGTCTCCCGCAGCTTCACTTTGTGGGGCTCACGGCCGGCGAGCATCTTCGCAAACTTGTCAGGCAGCCTCTGCAGCGAGGGTCAAGCAGTGGTTAATTGTGCTAATCAAGCACTAGACAGCAGAGTGATGATAATTAAACAGATGAGTGTTGATAAATATACCTGCCTACTGCAAGATTTCTCAATTACGATCTCGAAGAACTCCAAACCTTCCAAGCCAGCCATCTCACTTCTCTGAAAAGCAACATTGTAATTAAACAGCAAGTTACCATAAACAGGACTGGACATAAATAGGAAACAAGCACTTCAAAAAAGTAGAATATTTACTAGATGTGTTTGCCAGGGCCTCAATTTGGAATACTACTATAAATGGCAATGGCCTCAATTTGCTCCTACTATATCTTGGCAAAGGGGCAATCATCATCAGCAACAAGAATAACAACATCATGTGCACCCATCAACATCAACAACACCCATAAGGTAACCACAACAAAAATAACAACAGCAACATCATCAGGTGACCACCAACAGCAACAACACTAAAATCTACTACAAACGGACCAGAACACAGCTAGAACCATATCTACTATAAATGGACATTGTTACATATCTATAAATGAACATATCTGAACATTGGCATAAATGACAGAAAATATCCCTATCTAAACCCATCCATATTTGAACATTGGCATAAACATATCTGAACATATCTATAAATCTACTATAAATGGCAGAAAAGGTATTAAGGCACAAATTTCTTTACAGAGGGAGTACAACCTACTGCATCAAACCTAACCATAAATATCAACATTTCTTCATGGCAAGTCAAAACCACACTCATTTCTACTTTTCAGCACTACATGTATATTTATGTCACAATCCAAAGAGGAAGGCCAGCATTAGGCATTGCCTTGCAAGCTACATTGAGGCAAACAAGGTTGATTTCATCATCAAATCTGTCACTGAGCTTTCCTGATACTTTAATTAAACACAACCTAGTGCATCTAACCCCAACCAAAAATAATAAAAAATCCTCATGGCAAGTAGAGCCTACACTCCACTAGTACAGTACTACATGGAAACCAAGCTAGGCGCCCAAAATTAAGATCAGAAACACCAATTAGCTACTCCATCTCGTACTAAAAAAATGTATCAAATATCCCATATCAGAAAAGTTCAGTACAAAGTTGTACTAAACCAGTGACAATTAAGATGGATTAGAGGGAGTATCAAATTTGAACAGAGGAAGGTGTCGGCGGATTCATATCCATAATTTGAACCATAATCCTTAACTGAATAAATTCCCACTAATCAAACCCTAATCTAATCCAACCCTAATCTAATCTAATGCAGTCCTAATCAAACCCTAACCAAATCAAACCCTAATCTAATCCAATCGCTATCTAATCTAATCCAATCTAGGCGGGGGCAAGAACCCTAATCAAACTAGTAGCAGAAAACTAAGTTAAGAGGAAGGAGAGAGAGAGAGGAAGGATTCATACCTCATGAGAGAGAGGAAGGAGTCGGCGACGGAGGGAGAGGAAGGAGTCGGTGGCAGTGGGAGGCTGTCGCCATCGATGGAGGAGAAGGGGATGCGGCGGAGAGGAGGAGTGGGTCGAGTGGAGAATGGAGAGGAGGAGCGGGTCGAGTGGAGAGGAGGAGTGGGGAAAAGAGTGGGTCCACTTGTCAGCAAGTTCTGTTTTTGCTACGTGACTGGTTTGGTATATTGAAACGGGTGGGCATAGATTACAAAACCAACAGCCTCTTCCTAGCCCAGTGGTACAAGCACAGCGAAATAAGCGCCAGATCGTGGGTTCGAGCCCTCGCTCGCGCATATTTTTTGGTAGCTTGGGTAGAGTAGCAAAATGGCCCACTTGTCAGTGAGTGGGTCGAGTGGCCCACTTGTCAGCGAGGTGTGTGTTTGATACCTGACTAGTTTGATGATTTTAAAAGAGATGGCATAGAGGAGAAGACCAGTATCCTCTTCCTAGCCCACTGGTACAACTCTAAAAACTATATGATCAGTCCAAAATATTCAGACATCATCATTTTGCACCAAAACAACATCCCTCCATCACATGATTTTTTACCAACAACAACATCTTCATCATCACAACAAAAAACAACATCACTATTTTGCACCAACATCTCAATTCAGTTCAAAAAAACTTCAGGATCATTACAACATCATTTTGCATTACAACTTCAGGATCATCACAACCAACACTTCTGACCAAAACTAAGAAAATGGCACCAAAACTACATCACTAGAGCTACTATGCATTTTGCCTCTCCATCACTAGAGCCATCATGATCACCAAAACTACATGATTTTCCCTGAAACATCATGATCAACCATCATCTACCTCTCCATCACTACAACCATCAGTCTCATGCATTTTGCTACCTGGAGAAAATTGCAGTACAAAAACTACATCAGGAACATGTAGTAATAGCATTAGCTCACCAAGGAGACCAAATTTACCTTTGCTACTCATCGTCGTCGATACGAAAACAAGGAACTCTATGCCCACTCCTATTTTCCTCATCATCACTACAATATTGCAGCATAGTATGATCAGTCCTGTTTTCCTCATCCTCGCTCTCATGTCCATCTGCTACCACCTTTCTTCTTTTCTTGATGCCTTCAACTGTTGTAGCATCAACGATCACACGTTCCCGGTCCCTTCGCACTCTGCTTTGCACCGGAACTTCCATAGAGTCATCATCAGCTTACAACGGAACTTCCGTAGAGTCATCATCTTGGTATGTTAGTCCACCATCACCGGGGCCCTTTTCCACTTCAGTTTCAGTCACACTCCACAAGTGTCTGTGCTCAAAGTTTTGCACAACTCGCCATTTTCCGTGCAAAAGAGTGCCTGGCAGATAAAACACCATTGTTGCTTGTGTTGTTAGAATAAAGGGATCACTCTTATACCAGCACCTTCCAGTGTTGATGCTTTTGAAGTGGCCATCATATTTGACAAAGGAGTCTCTCTTCTTCTTGCTACCAAGCTCAAACCAGCCACAGCGAAATAAGACAACCGAGCGATGGATGCCTCCACTAGAGTTGTACTGCAACTCTATGATGCTTCTCAACTGACCATAGAAGTCAATGATCTCACGATCATGTGACCCCTCAGTGATGATTCCACTATTCCGTCTCTTCCTTTTTTCCTCGCGGTCAACAGTGTGGTACCGGACACCGTCAGCAATGCATGCTGAATACACTCTCACTCGCTTATCCGGTAAGCATGCCAAAGCAAATAGATCATCACTGACCTTCTTCTCCTCATGCAACTTTCCAATCTGCACAAATAAACCATTTAGCAAACAATGGTATTTAATAATTGGTGAATAACACAAAAAACATCAAACATGTGGCTAAAGATCTCACATGATTCTTAAACCAATTAGCAAACCCCTTGGCAACCCTTTTATCAACATTCATCTTGCTTTCTTACTGATTTAACTCTTCCTTGCATTTCATGCAATGCAAACAAAACATGTGAATTAAAACATTAGGCTGGTGCCAACCCAAGCAAAAAATATATATAATGAGTGCACAAGATATAACATACTCGATATATGGTAGAACCTCGGCGCAATTGCTGAGCACATACCAAACCATCTTGTCATACTCATCACCAGCCTCCAAGTATTGTGAGGCTCCAAGAAAGTTCACACCATGGTTGAAAACAGAGACATCACCACTTTGCGAATCAGACCGCTCTCTATTTCTGCCCGGCCGGTTCCATCTTGTTTCCACATCGCCAAAGTATCTAGAGCAAAAAGTCAAGCTCTCGTCAATGACATATGCTTCAGAAATAGAACCTTCAAGTCTTGCCGTGTTTCACACATAACGCTTACAAGTAAGCAGCCTTCTTTCGATTGGGTACATCCAACCGTATTGCACAGGGCCTCTAAGCATTGCCTCTTTTGGTAACTGCACCGCCAAATGGACCATCACGGTGAAGAAAGCCGGAGGGAAAATCTTCTCGAGCTTGCAAAGAATAATTGGGATTTCTTTTTCAAGTCTTTCCAGTACAGTTAACTTGAGTGTTTTGCAGCATAGTTCTCTAAAGAAATTTCCCAGCTCAGCAACCGCTTCATATATATCCTTGTCCATGATTCCTCGGAGGCCCGCCAGTAAAATCCTTTGGAGGAGGTTGTGACAATCATGTGTTTTCAGTACTGAAAGCTTGAATCCATCAGAAGTAACACACTTTGCTAGTTTAGCAGCATAATCATCTGGAAATTTCACCACTCTTAGGAATTCACAGAATGCAAGCTTTTGTTCTTTACTCATTGTATACCATGCTCGTGGCATTTCAAATGAATCTTCATCTTCATTGTGCTGTAGATGCAAATCTTCTCTTATGCCCATGTCCTCCAAATCAAGCCTAGAACTAACCGTGTCCTTTGTCTTCCCTTCAATGTTCAAAAATGTCCCTAGCAGATTCTCGCATATGTTTTTCTCAATGTGCATTACATCGAGATTATGCCTTAATTTCAGATCAACCCAGTATGGCAGGTCCCACAAACAAGACCTCCGGTCCCAACATTGACCTTCCTCATGGTTTCTTTTCTTCACAAGCTTTCCTGGTCTCACATCTTTCTCCTTTTCAAGTTGCTGCTCTAGCTCTTCTTTAGTGAATTCAGCTGGCTTGTCACGGGTTTCATTCTCACCATTAAAATCTTTGCTTCTTCGCCAGCGATGGTTTCGGGGAAGAAAGCGGCGGTGCCCAACATAGCAGATCTTGCTCCTTATTCTCTTTGAGCAAGGGTCTTTGTCACAATGCACACATGCCTTATAACCTGCTGTGATCCTCCCAGACAGAGTGTGCAGCGCCGGGAAATCATGGATGGACCATATGATTACAGCACGTAGATTGAACTTTTCTTCCGGACTCAAGGCATCGTATGTTGGTACACCAGTCCAGAGCTGGAGCAGTTCTTCTACAAGGGGATCCATAAAGACATCAAAATCCTTTCCTGGAGACTCTGGACCCGGGATAAGCAACGGCATCATGAAGTTGGACTGATCCATGCATGCCCATGGTGGCAGGTTGTACGGCACCACAAAAACTGGCCACATGCTATAAGACGTGCTCATATTCCCAAACGGATTAAAGCCATCTGTGGCAATGCCAAGTTTTATGTTCCTTGGATCTGCAGCAAAATCTAAATGTATACTGTCAAACTCTTTCCATGCCTCTCCGTCCACTGGATGGCTCAGCTCATTGTCCACAGGTTGCCGCTTCAGCTTGTGCCATTGTACCTCCAGCGATGATTTCTTCGAGATAAACATCCGTTGCAGCCTTGGTATCAACGGAAAGTGCCTCAGTACCTTCTCCGGTATTGACTTCTTCCCATCAGCATCTTTCCACCTAGAGGCATTGCATTTTGGACAGTTGTCATGCTTTGCTAAATCCTTCCGAAACAAGACACATTTATTTGGGCACACATGTATTGAAACATAACCTAGCCCCAGCCTGCGGATTATGCTCAATCCTTCATCATAAGATCTGGGAACACAGCTATCAGGGAATTGCAAGCTCAAAAGGCGGAGTATTGCGTTGAATGCAGCATTGCTAATCCGGTAGAAAGACTTGATGTGGAGTAACTTCACGGTGAAGGTAAATATTGAAAATTTACCCCCTTCATGAGCTGCGCGCTTGGCCTCCTCTAACACCTCAGCAAACAACGACTTCTCTCCATCAACACGATCTTCAACATCGTACAGACCCTTCAATAGGTCAGGAATCCTATCATCTTGATGCCCATCCTCTTCCTCCAAACCAACATTATCTCGCAAAACCTTTTCCATGAAATCAATGCCAGCATCACCACCACCCATCATATGAGGGGCTTGTGTATCAGCTTCAAAATGTTGAGGTTGTCCATCTAAAGGTTCTCCATGATATATCCATCTATCATATGTGATGGACATCCCATTAAGAAGCAGATGATCTTCCACTCTTCCTTGAGCCATTCTTGAACAGTTGAGGCATTTGCAGCATGGGCAAAGAATGTGAGCATCTTTGGCAAAATTTGCCCGAACAAATTCCATGAAATCATCAACTCCTTTCATATGTTCTTTCGAAAACTTTCTAACTCCTTTTCTAATCCAGCTTCTGTCCATCTGCCAAAGACAACAAATTGTTGCAACTTAGGAAATCAATCTAAGTGCATCAACATTAATTAATGAAAATGGATGGCAGTAATGGCACCCAACTTTATATGCTAACTGCCTAACCACGACATTCAACTATTTCCAATTTCACACTACTTTAGTCCAACTTGGTGGACAAAATAAATCAGCATTCAATATTTACTCATGGCATGAATCAGTCAAATGGATCAGGATCCTATTTACTCAGCATTCATTATTTACTCATGGACAAAATAAATCAAGAATTTAGAACAGAGAGCAACATCAATTTCAGGATCCTGTTTCAGGGAAAGAACAACATCAATTTCATTAACGCATTTTACTCTTGGACAAAATAGAACAGAGAGCTCTGTTCTATTGATAACTGACAACATAATTCACCACTATGAATTGACTAAATTCCAAAAGAATTCTTCACAATTTCATCAACAACAATTCTCCTAACAATTTCATCAACAGAAATTCTCTTCACAATTTCTAGCAAATTCATCAATGCCATTTCCAAGAGATTTTTCCAAGCTTACAACAAACCTATATCAAATCAGTGTGTGTGCGTGTGTGTGGAGATTCTCCTAACAGATCTACATCAAATCAATGACATCAACAGAGATGACAGGGGGAGAGGAGAGGGGGGGAGGAGAGGAGTGCATATGTGGGCGAGGTCTGCTTGCGGCGGTGGCGAGTCCCCCATGCTCGGCGGCGGCGAGTCCCCCATACTCGGCGAGCCTCTCCTTGCGTGGGCGTTGTTCCTACGCCCGCCCCCACCACCGCAGGTCGCCCACGCCACTGCTGGTCGCTTTGGCAGCCAGCCCCGCCTCCACCCCCGCCGGTTGCTTCCGCTGCCGGCCCGCCCCCGCCCCCGCCGATTTCCTGTCGTGGACTAGGCGAGCGGCGAGGCCGTGGGCAAGGTCACCTGCGGCGAGGCCGTGGGCGAGGTCAACTACGGCGAGGCCGTTCCTTCCCCCACCGCCGATCGCCCCCGCCCCTGCTAGTCGCTTCGGCCGCCAGCCCCTCCCTCGTCCGCCGACCACGCCCCTGTCCGCAGCCCGCCGCCACCTGGTCAGAAGACCTAGAAATTATTGGCTAAGTGTTGGCTCTGTCCGATCCTGGGAATAGGTCCCACTTGTCAATGATTTAGATTTGGCAAGAGACAACCGCTGTTTTATACAATATACAGAGCCATTCCGCTAGATGGGCAGCAATCCCTCTCTAGCCCAGTGGTAGCGAACAAGTTAAACAGCGCGAGGTCGTGGGTTCGAGTCCGCCTCGCGCATCTTTTTTATAACAAATTTAGGGCTCGGTCCCGCCTGTCAAGTGGGTCCCTCCTGTAAACGAGCTCTCGTTGAATATACACATGTAAGCGAAAATGACAACTAAGCACTCCACATAGGCGAGACTACTGAGGTGGCCGCCTAATCATACAACTGCATTAAAACTCAAGTGTAACGACCATTCATATTGGTCGTAATTTGCTAGAAATGAGGCACGAACCAGGGCTGTCTTCTTTACGACCATTTCCTCTAATGAAATTACGACCTTTCTGACCAGAATGGTCGTTATGGGTTAGGGTTTAGAGCCCCCCGAACAGCTTTTGACCAATTGGTCTAAAATGGTCATAAATTTATGACCAATTCTTCCAGGGTCACTGACAGAAGGTCACAAGTTGACATATTTCTTGTAGTGTGCGGAGTTAGAAATCAAGAAGGAGCATCAAGTGTTGATGGTCAACAAGACCACTAGTTTCAAGAAGAAGGGCAAAGGGAAGAAGGGGAACTTCAAGAAGAACGGAAAGCAACTTGCTGCTCAAGTGAAGAAACCCAAGTCTGGACCTAAGCCTGAGACTGAGTGCTTCTACTGCAAAGGAACTGGTCACTGGAAGCAGAACTGCCCCAAGTATTTGGCGGAAAAGAAGGATGGCAAAGTGAAATGTATATTTGATATACATGTTATTGATGTGTACCTTACTAATGCTCGCAGTAGCGCCTGGGTATTTGATACTGGTTCTGTTGCTCATATTTGCAACTCGAAACAGGGGCTGCGGATTAAGCGAAGATTGGCTAAGGACGAGGTAACGATGCGCGTGGGAAATGGTTCCAAAGTTGATGTGATCGCGGTCGGACGCTACCTCTACATCTACCTTCAGGATTAGTTTTAGACCTGAATAATTGTTATTTGGTGCCAGCGTTAAGCATGAACATCATATCTGGATCTTGTTTAATGCGAGACGGTTATTCATTTAAATTAGAGAATAATGGTTGTTCTATTTATATGAGTAATATCTTTTATGGTCATGCACCCTTGATGAGTGGTCTATTTTTGTTGAATCTCGATAGTAGTGATACGCATATTCATAGTATTGAAGCCAAAAGATATAAGTTTAATAATGATAGTGCAACTTATTTGTGGCACTGCCGTTTAGGTCATATTGGTATAAAGCGCATGAATAAACTCCATGTTGATGGGCTTTTGGAATCACTTGATTATGAATCACTTGATACTTGCGAACCATGCCTCATGGGCAAGATGACTAAGACTCCGTTCTCTGGAACAATGGAGCGAGCAACAGACTTATTGGAAATAATACATACTGATGTGTGCGGTCCGATGAGTGTTGATGCTCATGGCGGATATCGTTGTTTTTTGACCTTGACAGATGATTTGAGCAAATATGGGTATATCTACTTAATGAAACATAAGTCTGAAACATTTGTAAAGTTCAAAGAATTTCAGAGTGAAGTGGAAAATCCTCGTAACAAGAAAATAAAGTTTCTACGATCTGATCGTGGAGGAGAATATTTGAGTTACGAGTTTTTTCTTCATTTGAAACAAGGTGGAATAGTTTCGCAACTCACGCCACCTAGAACACCACAACGTAATGGTGCGTCCGAACGTCGTAACCGCACTTTATTAGATATGGTGCGATCCATGACGTCTCTTACGGATTTACCGCTATCATTTTGGGGTTATGCTTTAGAGACGTCTGCATTCACGTTAAATAGGGCACCATCTAAATCCGTTGAGACGACACCTTATCAACTGTGGTTTGGCAAGAAACTCAAGTTGTCATTTCTTAAAGTTTGGGGCTGCGATGCTTATGTGAAAAATCTTCAACCTGATAAGCTCAAACCCAAATCGGAGAAATGTGTCTTCATAGGATACCCAAAGGAGACTGTTGGGTACACCTTCTATGTGACACCCAAGTTTTTATTTGGATTTTTCAAAAGATTTTATTTGACTTGAAGGGAGTGATTTAATTTTTTTTTCTTCAAGAGAACTCTCACTCTCAAATATTTTTCTTTATGGCAAAAATTTTATTTGAATTCACCCAAGATCCTCCTTTGGTCTTGGAGGTTCTTGCTTTTCATTGGACTCAAGACAAAATGTTTTTCATTTGAGAAAATAACCTTTGAAATATTTTTGAGAATGCACTATGGCTTTTGGAAAGTCCTTTGCCACTTTCAACTATTCCTTCTTGCCATGGCATTAGTGCAAATCCTCTCTCCTAACCCTTCTCTCACCTCTGGATCATGATTTGCATCAAATCCAGCAAGTTGAACCTCCTCATGTGATCATATCCATTCAAATTCTATTCAAATAAATTTTGTCTTCTCTTATAGCACTTGGAGATTTACAAAGGAACTCCATTTTCTGTTTGGACTTTTACCACCAAACTTATTTCCCCTCCTAGTCCTTTGAACCCTCAACCTAGAACCATGAAGATCCACTGGTCTCCAGTTCAAAATTTTCAAACTACATCAGCTGCAAGTTTGGACCAGATTTGGCAAATTTGGTGAAATTCATTCAAAACTTTCTCCAAAAATTCCAAGTAAATTCATGCAGCCCCTGGGTGCTTCAAGTGATCATCTCACCAAGTTACAGCTCCAGAAAAATTTATCTCTTTACCAAAACCTACTGTCGAACACCTGCAATGCTTGGCCACTGTCAAGATTCAGTAGGTTCAGAGTTCAGTCAAGTGGCTGCTGTCGTTTTCTTCAGAAACGGGCGTCGATCTCGCCAGTACCCTCGCGTCGCCTTGCTCCTCGTCCTCGCCCTCTCGTTCCTGCACCGCACGAGTGCCTGGCATCTTGCGGGCATCGGCGATGAGCAGCAGAAGGTGCGCCGCCCCGTGACCGACGCCGGCGGCGGCTTTGCGGACGCCAGCGGGAGACACGGCGCCGCCGACTCCACCCAGCGTCGCCCAAACCACCGGAGCCCGCCGCGTGGCCGTCCACTCCCCCGAATGCGCTGCCGCTCTCGTCGTGAACCCCAGGGTGCGGAGCGCGCTCTCTGCCGCCGTTGAGCCCGTGCGGTCACCTCACCGTGGGCAGACGCCATTACGCCAGGGCCAGCTCCGTTTAGCTGCAAAACGAGTCCCGTAACATCCACTGATGCTGCTCGACCGCTCAAACCCCCTGCCAACCCACTGCTCCGCCGTAATCGCTCGCCGGAGATTCTCCGTTCACGGCCACCCCGTCGACCTGCCTATAAATAGGGGCCCCGTGCTTCAACTCGAGCACCCACCAGCCCTACACTTCCCCTAGAGCACGCCCAGCCACTGGAAGAGCCGCGAGGGGGTCTCCTTCCTCGACTACGGCCGCCGCGATCCGCCACGGGATCCAACCCGATTCGCCCTCGTGTGTGCTCCACAGCCCCCATTCTCTTGCCAGTAGCTTCTCCTTGCATCAACCGTTCTGACCCGCGCCACAATTCGTACTTTGCAGCCCTCCACCGGAGTTCCCCAACCTCACCCGAACCGCCGTCCGCCGGAGATAGTGTCGCCGTCGACGTGGTGCTCCCCGTTGGACGAGTCCACCACCCACCGACGCGGAAGAAGACACTGAAGCTCTTGGTACCCTCCGTTTCCCCTAACTCGCCGTGGTTCGACGCCGGCGTCCATCGCCGTCTTCGGGCGCCGGCGAGCTTTCAAACCTGACATGCGGGCCCCGCGTGTCAGCCTCTGTTTTATTTCCCCGAACCGTTTTCTGTTGGCGCCTTCGGGCAAAATACGTTTTCTCCTTGCGCTTGCGCATTCCCAGCCGAAGCGTTTTCTGTTTTCTCAGTTAAAACCCTGGAACTTTTCTGTTTCATTACAGATAAGTCCCTGGACAGAAACCTTTATAACTTTTTAATGAAAAGGTATTTTTGAGTGATTCTTTTTCTGTCAATCTCCAAATTTTGTCTAGTTTTTTTTTGGGATTTATTTCAAAAAATTTTGGCAAAGTTTCTGTGCATGTGTTGGTTTTCACGTTAGTACCCCGTTTCGTGATTGCCGTAGGTTCCGGGAGAGGGGACTGAGCCGCGAACTTCGCCGAGCTAGACTCCGACTTCTCCGAACCAGGCAAGCATGTTTGAACATTTGATATGGCAGATGTTTTGCATGTTCATGTGAAAGTTTGTGCGTGGCATGTGAGTGTCGATAAATACCTCGTTGCTTGTAAGGCAAGGACCCGGTTGTTCCAAAGTTGCGATGACCTCTGATGAGAGGTGGCCTAATCATGTGGTGACATGAAGGGCAGCAAGGTGGTACTGTTGTAGCATGCCAGCCTTGTGTCATCCGACTTTTCCGACGTTAACATGGTTGGAGCCGTGTTATCGTCCCTTCCCCTTTCCGTGCTACCACATGTCTCATTGCCAGGATACGGCTTAGTAAGTTGGTAACCTCTTTCCGTGTACACACCAAACAGAGAGGCCGGGATGATGGTACCTTGGCCCAGGATTAAAGCCAGTCATTCGGTCAGGGGGCATGGGTGTTTCCGGTTGGGACCGAGAGGGGGGGCACCCCCTTATAGCGCGCGTATAGAAATTTGATCCCATGCTACGCGAGGTTGTAGCCTCCCCGACTCAGGGTTTTTCCTGAATGTTGCCGAGGGTGATCCCTGGCTTCGGATGGTTAAATTGGGTGTGTACTGGTTAGACGTGTTCCTTCCAGAACACCGTAGACGGAACTAGTCCCCGTGACTACTGAAATCCGTTGGCTGTGGTTAAGTACAAACTCTGCAGAGTCAATTCTTTCCAAATCATCGTATCCATGATCAGTAATGTAGACTTTATATCCAAATCTATCCGTGTGAAAACTTGCCCCCGGTGAACAAGCTCAAGTGGTAAATTCAATTTCATTGTTATCCCTGTGGATGGACTAACATTGTATTTGTCTCGTTCTTGTGATAAATTATATTCCCGAACTATTGTATTGTTGTGTTACAATATAAGCCCTTTATGAGACGTCGCGCAGACGTCCGACTGTGGCGTGTACTCGTTTCTCACTTTCGATATAAGCCCTTTATGTGATGTCGCTCAGACGTCCGACTGCGGCATGCACTGTCTTTACTTTCTGTTATAAGCCCTTTATGTGGTGTCGCCCCGACGCCCGACTGTGGCATTATTGTTCTGCATTTTCCGCTCGAGGAGTCTTTCAGACACTCGTTTGGCACCTGTATTATTATTCCGCTTTTTCCCGCTCGAGGAGTCTTTCAGACACTCGTTTGGCACCTGTATTATTATTCCGCATTTTCCGCTCAAGGAGTCTTTCAGACACTCGTTTGGCACCTGTATTATTATTCCGCATTTTCCACTCGAGGAGTCTTTCAGACACTCGTTTGGCACCAGTATTACTATTCTGCAGTTTCCGCTCGAGGCGTCATTCAGACCCTCGCTTGGCACCCAGTATTTATTATCTCGGTATCTGATCGCACTGGTTAACTTATTCATGTGCTTCATGTTTGCATTTGTTATACCTTATGTCCGAACTGTCTTGCGAGTACTTTCATAGTACTCACCTGGCTTGTTGATTTGGCCAGATGTTGACGAAGGCGATCTCTTGGATGAAGAGTTTGATAGCGCGTCCGACGCCTAGAGGAGTCCCAGTCAGTCCTGCGCGATCCCGGATATTGGTCACTTGTATCGTTTATACTTCCGCCACCCGCAATAAGTATTCTCGAGCCTCACTCCGACGCTCGAAGAGTTGTAGTATTCTGGAATCATGTCACTCGCTTCGCGATGATATTTCCACCACCGTTTTTATCGTGAGTTAGTAGTTTGCCACCCTATCCGCCGTATTGTTTTATCGGCGTGCATGTAATAAATTGTTGGGCAGTCTCTGCTCAACCTTGTATTATATTTAGTACTCCTGGTATTTTTCTTCTGTGACCAATATATTGTCTATCAGTGAGAAGGAATTCTTCCTCGCTGGTCCGTAACAGGGATTGGTTTCTCAATAATTATTTTATTGAAAAACCGGTCGTGACAAGCTTGGTATCAGAGCCAGGCTGACTGTAGGAAGCCACTAGGTGCGATCGCTAATCGGTTATTAGCGTCTTTAGTACTTCTTCAGCATTTTGCAATTGTAGCTATTTTCTGTTGGTCATCATAAAATTTGTGACATGACTACTCAGAATTTTTGCCTACTTTTGTAGATGGCTGGCAGCGGCTGTGAGAATCGAGTGTTCACCAACGTGCCCGAGGGGTTTGTCAAGCTCCTTGTCTCCATCACCAAGCTCGCGATCGGGCCAGCAGCTCGCCCGGAGTTCACACTCTATCAGCACAAGCTCAGTGACGACGTGTCTATGCACCAGGCTATGGTGCAATTCAGGGGAGGACGATCCGCTGCTCGCCATTTCCGTTTTACGGGAAGGGCCATGCCTACGGAGAGGCATGCCATGCAGATGGCTGCCCGTGAGGCGATAGCTCGCCTTCGGGACATCCTTCCTACGATGAAGACTCGTCGCTACCGCTACCTCCCATGCCATGTGCCTTACACCAGCCACTATGCGTTCGCCTGCCATCGGGGAGAGCGAGATGAAGCCATCGAGATGGTTGTGGAGTATCTCAAGGCTCTGGAGGAGTCTTTCGACAACCTCGTAGATGATCTTGTGGCTGCCCGCATGGACTTAGTCCGGGGCGGTCCTGCCAGCAGGAAGGAGCTTCTCCACACGGCGCCGCCTCTGACATTCGTCTCGTCTTCAGCCTCGTATGCACCGGCCGTTTGGCCACTGCTCGCCGTCTGCCTACCACTGAGGAGTTCGACCGAGTCATCGCTCCTACTCCAGTCAGAGCCGCACCGCCTGCCGCACGCGCTCTACCGCCAGTCGCTCCCGCACCATCACCGCAGCGCAGCGTCGCACGCCAGGAACCAGCTAGAGAGGAGGAGGTTGATTCTCCTGGACCGCTGAGCCTTGCCATCGGCAAGGGGAAGGAGATCTTCACCATCTCCGTCTGAGAGCACCGAGTAGCCGCGTGTTATGCCTGCTTGTATGATGTGTTGTTTTTATCTGTACGCTAGTTTGTATTGGTGTGTTTGCTGCCTTCCGGAGTAGTACGCTAGTTTTAATAACATGTCAGGATTGTGTACGCACAACCTGAGTGCTGTATCTTGTGTTTGCTTTCGCATGTAAGATTTGTGTTAAGCACTTCTTCTCCGAGAAAATCATTTGTGTTTCTTGAAAACCTTGAAGCCTTTTTGATTATTGCCTTTGCAAGGGTTTTCCTGCGCTACACGGTTTTTCTCATGGGTTTTGCAAATGATACCCCAGACTGGAAAAATGTCTCGCCCTTGGACTCGCTCTATGCCCAATCAGCCAGAAGAGGTTTACGGAACACAGACCAGCAACAATTTCACTCAGGGTCAGTCCAGCCAACAGGACAGCGAAGCGGCACTATCTCAAGTATGCCGTCTCTTCGAGCAAAGCCAGCAATAGCACCAGGAGATGATGAACCATGTCATCAATATGGGAAACCACCGTGAACCCTATCAACCACATTCCAAGTTATCTGAGTTACAGAAGACTCGCCCCTCAACTTTTGCTCACACCGACAGGCCACTGGAAGCCGATGATTGGCTTCGCGAGATTGAAAGGAAACTGATTATCGCTCAATGCTCAGATCATGAGAAGGTGCTTTATGCACCACACTACCTTACTGGAGCAGCCGCAGCATGGTGGGAAAACTTCCTACACATGCACCCCAGGGAACACAACATCACCTGGGAAGAATTCAAGGAAGGCTTCCGTGGGGCACACATTCCCAGGAGCATCCTAAAGATCAAGAAGAGAGAGTTTGATGACCTGAAGCAAAGAGGCATGACTGTCACAGAATACAACGGCCAGTTTATCCAACTGTCTCGTTATGCCTACGACGAGCACCTGACAGAAAACAAGAAGATGGAAAAATTCCTGGACGGCCTGGCACCAGCATTAAGATCCCAACTGATTGTACACACCTTTCCGGATTTTAAGACGCTGGTGGACAAGGCCATCACCCTGGAGAATGAGCGCCGTAGTCTGGAAGATATCCGCAAGCGGAAGAGGGACAAGACGACTCTTGCCCGCAGCAACCGAGGCAAGACTGAGGTCCCAACGACAGACACGAGGAGATCCACGGCTACTGAGCCAAGACCCGTCGGACAATTTCATGCCAGAGACAAGGAGTTCACATACCGTCCAGGGGTCACCTACTATGCTTGTGGTCAACAAGGGCATTATGCTAAACAGTGCCCGAAGCCAAGAGACTCAGCACCCAAGCCGAACAATGGTGGAAACAATCCAGCCCCCAAGCGCAACAACTTCAATCCCAGCAACAACCACAGGAAGGGTCACTTGAACCATGTGACCAGGGAAGAAGCGCAGAATGCCCCAGACATCGTGCTCGGTACGTTCCCTGTCAACACAGTACCTGCCACGGTTTTGTTTGATTCTGGAGCTTCCCATTCATTCGTTTCGAAGAGTTTTGTTTCGCAACATGGTTTTCCGATACTCCCCTTGGAAAAATCTATGATCATCAAGTCCCCCGGAAATAAGCAAATTGCTCAGGGTTACTGCCAGGGAGTGGTCATTGAGTTCGAACGACTACCATTCCACGCGAATCTCATCGTGTTGGAAAGTAAAGGACTGGATGTCATTCTAGGAATGGACTGGTTAACCACCAACAAAGGATTCATCGACTGTTTCAATCGGACAGTGATTCTCACTCACCATCACGGCAAGACAATAAGAGTTTCCGCTCAAGAAAGGCCACGATCACAGAAACCAAAACTGAACAAGATGGACATCGCAGAATTAAGAAAAGTGCCAGTGGTATGCGAGTTCCCTGATGTGTTCCCGGAACAACTACCAGGTATGCCACCAGATCGAGAGATCGAATTCAGCATTGAATTAGCACCTGGCACCGCTCCCATTTATAAGAAGCCGTATAGAATGGCACCCTCAGAATTGGTGGAGTTGAAGAAGCAGATAAAGGAATTACTGTACAAGGGGTTTATACGAGCCAGCTCCTCACCATGGGGTTCGCCCGTATTGTTCGCCAAGAAGAAGGATGGGACACTGAGACTATGCATAGACTATCGATCCCTCAATATGGTCACCATCAAAAACAAATACCCGATGCCACGGATAAATGATTTGTTTGACCAGCTCGCACAAGCTAAAGTATTTTCAAAGATTGATTTGAGATCAGGATACCATCAACTGAAGGTACGAACAGAGGATATCCCCAATACAGCATTCACTTCCAGATATGGGTTATACGAGTTTACGGTGATGCCGTTTGGACTAACAAACGCCCCCGCATATTTCGTCCACCTCATGAACAAAGTATTCATGAAATTCATGGACAAATTTGTGGTGGTATTCATTGACGACATTCTGGTTTACTCAAGGACACCAGAAGAACATACTGAGCACCTCAGGATTGTTTTGGGAGAATTGAGGAAACATCAGTTGTACGCCAAATTTAGCAAATGCGAATTTTGGCTAAGACAAGTTGGTTTCTTGGGCCATATTTTGAACCAAGAAGGCGTGGCCGTAGACCCAGAAAAAGTCAAGGCCATACTAGACTGGAAGCCACCCGCGAATGTTACAGATGTGCGGAGTTTCCTAGGGATGGCCGGGTATTACAGGAGGTTTATTGAAGGATTCTCCACTGTGGCAAAACCTATAACACAGTTACTCAAGAAGGACAAGAAATTCGTATGGACGGAAGCATGTGAGAAGAGCTTCCAAGAACTCAAGAAGAAGCTAACAACCGCACCAGTCTTAACCGTACCAGACATACACAAGAGCTTTGAGGTGTATTGTGACGCGTCCCGAAAAGGTCTCGGATGTGTGCTAATGCAGGATGGCAAAGTTGTCGCATATGCCTCCAGACAGCTGCGAAAACATGAGGAAAATTACCCAACACATGACTTGGAACTAGCAGCAGTTATACATGCACTCAAGGAGTGGAGGCACTTTCTGTTGGGAAATCGCTGTGAAATATATACGGACCATAAGAGCCTCAAATATATCTTCACACAGCCAGAGCTGAATTTACGCCAACGACGCTGGTTGGAACTGGTCAAAGACTATGACGTCGGCATCCACTACCACCCAGGAAAAGCAAATGTAGTGGCCGATGCCCTTAGCCGAAACCCCAGCCCGGACAGTGACGGTTAGCAAAACTTGAGGCCTGAGTTTCAGCGAGAGTTCACTCGGCTCAACATGATGTTAGTCTCTGAGGGCACCATATCGAACCTGGAGATACAACCCACCCTAGTGGAACAAATCAAGAAGGCTCAACAGGGACATCCCAGCATCGAAGGCATAAAGAAGAAAATGAATACTAGTAAGACTTCAGAGTTCGTCACAGACAGTGAAGGAACATTGTGGTACCGAAACAGACTTTGCGTACCTAACATTGAGGAACTCAAGCAACAGATCTTGACGGAAAGCCACACCGCTCCATACTCGATACATCCTGGAGGAACCAAAATGTACAAGGACATTCAGGAAAGATTTTGGTGGCACGGTATGAAAAGAGATATAGCCACATTCGTTGCTTGTTGCGATTCATGTCAGCGCATCAAGGCCGAGCACCAAAAGCCAGCAGGGCTACTCCAGCCTAACAGGATACCGGAGTGGAAATGGGATGAAATCGGAATGGACTTCATTGTCGGATTACCCCGATCACAGCATGGAAATGACACCATCTGGGTCATCACAGACCGACTAACCAAGGTTGCTCACTTCATTCCCGTGAAGACTACCTAATCCACACAAAGACTGGCAAAACTCTATCTCTCCCGTATAGTTTGCTTGCACGGAGTCCCAAAGACTATAATATCAGACCGAGGCACCCAATTCGTCTCCAAATTTTGGGATCACCTACAACAAGCTCTGGGCACACAACTAGCTTTCAGTACAGCATACCACCCTCAGACAGATGGACAAACAGAACGTGTAAACCAAATCCTAGAGGATATGCTAAGAGCCTGTGTACTCACCCATGGGTCCAGTTGGGAAGAGAGTTTGCCGTATGCCGAATTTGCGTACAACAACAGTTACCAAACCAGTTTGCAAATGGCACCCTTTGAAGCCTTGTACGGACGGAGGTGTCGTACCCCATTGAAATGGTCAGAAACAGGTGACAGCCGTATCTTCGGCCCAGATATGCTCAAGGAGGCCGAGGAAAAAGTTAAACAAATCAGGGACAGACTCAAGACAGCACAGAGCCGACAAAAGAGCTACTATCATCAGAAGCATCGTGAGGTCAGCTTTGAACCTGGTGATTCCGTATACCTCCGAGTATCTCCTATGAGGGGTCTGCAACGGTTCAAAATAAAGGGGAAACTAGCCCCAAGATTTATTGGACCATTTTGTGTAAAGGCACGAAGAGGCACAGTAGCCTACCAACTAGACCTCCCCAAGGAGCTGTCAGACGTCCATGACGTATTCCACGTCTCGCAGTTGAGGAAATGTGTGAGTAACCCGGAGAAACATGTACCTCATGAGGACATTGATATGCAACCGGATCTCACCTACAGAGAAAGGCCAGTAAAGATTTTAGAAGAGTCTGAACGGAGGACCCGTCAGAAAACGACAAAAAATTTCACGGTCCAGTGGAGCAACCACACTGAGGATGAAGCCACATGGGAAAGGGAAGATTTCCTCCGAGCAGAGTATCCATATCTATTTGAGGATCAGCAGAAATCTCGAGGACGAGATTTTTCCTAAGGGGGTAGGTGTTGTGACACCCAAGTTTTTATTTGGATTTTTCAAAAGATTTTATTTGACTTGAAGGGAGTGATTTAATTTTTTTTTCTTCAAGAGAACTCTCACTCTCAAATATTTTTCTTTATGGCAAAACTTTTATTTGAATTCACCCAAGATCCTCCTTTGGTATTGGAGGTTCTTGCTTTTCATTGGACTCAAGACAAAATGTTTTTCATTTGAGAAAATAACCTTTGAAATATTTTTGAGAATGCACTATGGCTTTTGGAAAGTCCTTTGCCACTTTCAACTATTCCTTCTTGCCATGGCATTAGTGCAAATCCTCTCTCCTAACCCTTCTCTCACCTCTGGATCATGATTTGCATCAAATCCAGCAAGTTGAACCTCCTCATGTGATCATATCCATTCAAATTCTATTCAAATAAATTTCTGTCTTCTCTTATAGCACTTGGAGATTTACAAAGGAACTCCATTTTCTGTTTGGACTTTTACCACCAAACTTCTTTCCCCTCCTAGTCCTTTGAACCCTCAACCTAGAACCATGAAGATCCACTGGTCTCCAGTTCAAAATTTTCAAACTACATCAGCTGCAAGTTTGGACCAGATTTGGCAAATTTGGTGAAATTCATTCAAAACTTTCTCCAAAAATTCCAAGTAAATTCATGCAGCCCCTGGGTGCTTCGAGTGATCATCTCACCAAGTTACAGCTCCAGAAAAATTTATCTCTTTACCAAAACCTACTGTCGAACACCTGCAATGCTTGGCCACTGTCAAGATTCAGTAGGTTCAGAGTTCAGTCAAGTGGCTGCTGTCGTTTTCTTCAGAAACGGGCGTCGATCTCGCCAGTACCCTCGCGTCGCCTTGCTCCTCGTCCTCGCCCTCTCGTTCCTGCACCGCACGAGTGCCTGGCATCTTGCGGGCGTCGGCGATGAGCAGCAGAAGGTGCGCCGCCCCGTGACCGACGCCGGCGGCGGCTTTGCGGACGCCAGCGGGAGACACGGCGCCGCCGACTCCACCCAGCGTCGCCCAAACCACCGGAGCCCGCCGCGTGACCGTCCACTCCCCCGAATGCGCTGCCGCTCTCGTCGTGAACCCCAGGGTGCGGAGCACGCTCTCTGCCGCCGTTGAGCCCGTGCGGTCACCTCACCGTGGGCAGACGCCATTACGCCAGGGCCAGCTCCGTTTAGCTGCAAAACGAGTCCCGTAACATCCACTGATGCTGCTCGACCGCTCAAACCCCCTGCCAACCCACTGCTCCGCCGTAATCGCTCGCCGGAGATTCTCCGTTCACGGCCACCCCGTCGACCTGCCTATAAATAGGGGCCCCGTGCTTCAACTCGAGCACCCACCAGCCCTACACTTCCCCTAGAGCACGCCCAGCCACTGGAAGAGCCGCGAGGGGGTCTCCTTCCTCGACTACGGCCGCCGCGATCCGCCACGGGATCCAACCCGATTCGCCCCCGTGTGTGCTCCACAGCCCCCATTCTCTTGCCAGTAGCTTCTCCTTGCATCAACCGTTCTGACCCGCGCCTCAATTCGTACTTTGCAGCCCTCCACCGGAGTTCCCCAACCTCACCCGAACCGCCGTCCGCCGGAGATAGTGTCGCCGTTGACGTGGTGCTCCCCGTTGGACGAGTCCACCACCCACCGACGCGGAAGAAGACACTAAAGCTCTTGGTACCCTCCGTTTCCCCTAACTCGCCGTGGTTCGACGCCGGCGTCCATCGCCGTCTTCGGGCGCCGGCGAGCTTTCAAACCTGACATGCGGGCCCCGCGTGTCCGCCTCTGTTTTATTTCCCCGAACCGTTTTCTGTTGGCGCCTTCGGGCAAAATACGTTTTCTCCTTGCGCTTGCGCATTCCCAGCCGAAGCGTTTTCTGTTTTCTCAGTTAAAACCCTGGAACTTTTCTGTTTCATTACAGATAAGTCCCTGGACAGAAACCTTTATAACTTTTTAATGAAAAGGTATTTTTGAGTGATTCTTTTTCTGTCAATCTCCAAATTTTGTCTAGTTGTTTTTGGGATTTATTTGAAAAATATTTGGCAAAGTTTCTGTGCATGTGTTGGTTTTCACGTTAGTACCCCGTTTCGTGATTGCCGTAGGTTCCGGGAGAGGGGACGGAGCCGCGAACTTCGCCGAGCTAGACTCCGACTTCTCCGAACCAGGCAAGCATGTTTGAACATTTGATATGGCAGATGTTTTGCATGTTCATGTGAAAGTTTGTGCGTGGCATGTGAGTGTCGATAAATACCTCGTTGCTTGTAAGGCAACGACCCGGTTGTTCCAAAGTTGCGATGACCTCTGATGAGAGGTGGCCTAATCATGTAGTGACATGAAGGGCAGCAAGGTGGTACTGTTGTAGCATGGCAGCCTTGCGTCATCCGACTTTCTTCGGCGTTAACGTGGTTGGAGCCACGTTATCGATCTTTTCCCGCATGTTCCAAAGTTGCGATGACCTCTGATGAGAGGTGGCCTAATCATGTGGTGACATGAAGGGCAGCAAGGTGGTACTGTTGTAGCATGCCAGCCTTGTGTCATCCGACTTTTCCGACGTTAACATGGTTGGAGCCGTGTTATCGTCCCTTCCCCTTTCCGTGCTACCACATGTCTCATTGCCAGGATACGGCTTAGTAAGTTGGTAACCTCTTTCCGTGTACACACCAAACAGAGAGGCCGGGATGATGGTACCTTGGCCCAGGATTAAAGCCAGTCATTCGGTCAGGGGGCATGGGTGTTTCCGGTTGGGACCGAGAGGGGGGGCACCCCCTTATAGCGCGCGTATAGAAATTTGATCCCATGCTACGCGAGGTTGTAGCCTCCCCGACTCAGGGTTTTTCCTGAATGTTGCCGAGGGTGATCCCTGGCTTCGGATGGTTAAATTGGGTGTGTACTGGTTAGACGTGTTCCTTCCAGAACACCGTAGACGGAACTAGTCCCCGTGACTACTGAAATCCGTTGGCTGTGGTTAAGTACAAACTCTGCAGTGTCAATTCTTTCCAAATCATCGTATCCATGATCAGTAATGTAGACTTTATATCCAAATCTATCCGTGTGAAAACTTGCCCCCGGTGAACAAGCTCAAGTGGTAAATTCAATTTCATTGTTATCCTTGTGGATGGACTAACATTGTATTTGTCTCGTGCTTGTGATAAATTATATTCCCGAACTATTGTATTGTTGTGTTACAATATAAGCCCTTTATGAGATGTCGCGCAGACGTCCGACTGTGGCGTGTACTCGTTTCTCACTTTCGATATAAGCCCTTTATGTGATGTCGCTCAGACGTCCGACTGCGGCATGCACTATCTTTACTTTCTGTTATAAGCCCTTTATGTGGTGTCGCCCCGACGCCCGACTGTGGCATTATTGTTCTGCATTTTCCGCTCGAGGAGTCTTTCAGACACTCGTTTGGCACCTGTATTATTATTCCGCTTTTTCCCGCTCGAGGAGTCTTTCAGACACTCGTTTGGCACCTGTATTATTATTCCGCATTTTCCGCTCAAGGAGTCTTTCAGACACTCGTTTGGCACCTGTATTATTATTCCGCATTTTCCTCTCGAGGAGTCTTTCAGACACTCGTTTGGCACCAGTATTACTATTCTGCAGTTTCCGCTCGAGGCGTCATTCAGACCCTCGCTTGGCATCCAGTATATATTATCTCGGTATCTGATCGCACTGGTTAACTTATTCATGTGCTTCATGTTTGCATTTGTTATACCTTATGTCCGAACTGTCTTGCGAGTACTTTCATAGTACTCACCTGGCTTGTTGATTTGGCCAGATGTTGACGAAGGCGATCTCTTGGATGAAGAGTTTGATAGCGCGTCCGACGCCTAGAGGAGTCCCAGTCAGTCCTGCGCGATCCCGGATATTGGTCACTTGTATCGTTTATACTTCCGCCACCCGCAATAAGTATTCTCGAGCCTCACTCCGACGCTCGAAGAGTTGTAGTATTCTGGAATCATGTCACTCGCTTCGCGATGATATTTCCACCACCGTTTTTATCGTGAGTTAGTAGTTTGCCACCCTATCCGCCGTATTGTTTTATCGGCGTGCATGTAATAAATTGTTGGGCAGTCTCTGCTCAACCTTGTATTATATTTAGTACTCCTGGTATTTTTCTTCTGTGACCAATATATTGTCTATCAGTGAGAAGGAATTCTTCCTCGCTGGTCCGTAACAGGGATTGGTTTCTCAATAATTATTTTATTGAAAAACCGGTCGTGACAAGCTTGGTATCAGAGCCAGGCTGACTGTAGGAAGCCACTAGGTGCGATCGCTAATTGGTTATTAGCGTCTTTAGTGCTTCTTCAGCATTTTGCAATTGTAGCTATTTTCTGTTGGTCATCATAAAATTTATGACATGACTACTCAGAATTTTTTCCTACTTTTGTAGATGGCTGGCAGCGGCTGTGAGAATCGAGTGTTCACCAACGTGCCCGAGGGGTTTCTCAAGCTCCTCGTCTCCATCACCAAGCTCGCGATCGGGCCAGCAGCTCGCCCGGAGTTCACACTCTATCAGCACATGCTCAGTGACGACGTGTCTATGCACCAGGCTGTGGTGCAATTCAGGGGAGGATGATCCGCTGCTCGCCATTTCCATTTTACGGGAAGGGCCATGCCCACGGAGAGGCATGCCATGCAGATGGCTGCCCGTGAGGCGATAGCTCGCCTTCGGGACATCCTTCCTACGATGAAGACTCGTCGCTACTGCTACCTCCCATGCCATGTGCCTTACACCAGCCACTATGCGTTCGCCTGCCATCGGGGAGAGCGAGATGAAGCCATCGAGATGGTTGTGGAGTATCTCAAGGCTCTGGAGGAGTCTTTCGACAACCTCGTAGATGATCTTGTGGCTGCCCGCATGGACTTAGTCCGGGGCGGTCCTGCCAGCAGGAAGGAGCTTCTCCACACGGCGCCGCCTCTGACATTCGTCTCGTCTTCAGCCTCGTATGCACCGGCCGTTTTGGCCACTGCTCGCCGTCTGCCTACCACTGAGGAGTTCGACCGAGTCATCGCTCCTACTCCAGTCAGAGCCGCACCGCCTGCCGCACGCGCTCTACCGCCAGTCGCTCCCGCAGCATCACCGCAGCGCAGCGTCGCACGCCAGGAACCAGCTAGAGAGGAGGAGGTTGATTCTCCTGGACCGCTGAGCCTTGCCATCGGCAAGGGGAAGGAGATCTTCACCATCTCCGACTGAGAGCACCGAGTAGCCGCGTGTTATGCCTGCTTGTATGATGTGTTGTTTTTATCTGTACGCTAGTTTGTATTGGTGTGTTTGCTGCCTTCCGGAGTAGTACGCTAGTTTTAATAACATGTCAGGATTGTGTACGCACAACCTGAGTGCTATATCTTGTGTTTGCTTTCGCATGTAAGATTTGTGTTAAGCACTTCTTCTCCGTGAAAATCATTTGTGTATCTTGAAAACCTTGAAGCCTTTTTGATTATTGCCTTTGCAAGGGTTTTCCTGCGCTACACGGTTTTTCTCATGGGTTTTGCAAATGATACCCCAGACTGGAAAAATGTCTCGCCCTTGGACTCGCTCTATGCCCAATCAGCCAGAAGAGGTTTACGGAACACAGACCAGCAACAATTTCACTCAGGGTCAGTCCAGCCAACAGGACAGCGAAGCGGCACTATCTCAAGTATGCCGTCTCTTCGAGCAAAGCCAGCAACAGCACCAGGAGATGATGAACCATGTCATCAATATGGGAAACCACCGTGAACCCTATCAACCACATTCCAACTTATCTGAGTTACAGAAGACTCGCCCCTCAACTTTTGCTCACACCGACAGGCCACTGGAAGCCGATGATTGGCTTCGCGAGATTGAAAGGAAACTGATTATCGCTCAATGCTCAGATCATGAGAAGGTGCTTTATGCACCACACTACCTTATTGGAGCAGCCGCAGCATGGTGGGAAAACTTCCTACACATGCACCCCAGGGAACACAACATCACCTGGGAAGAATTCAAGGAAGGCTTCCGTGGGGCACACATTCCCAGGAGCATCCTAAAGATCAAGAAGAGAGAGTTTGATGACCTGAAGCAAAGAGGCGTGACCGTCACAGAATACAATGGCCAGTTTACCCAACTGTCTCGTTATGCCTACGACGAGCACATGACAGAAAACAAGAAGATGGAAAAATTCCTGGACGGCCTGGCACCAGCATTAAGATGCCAACTGATTGTACACACCTTTCCGGATTTTAAGACGCTGGTGGACAAGGCCATCACCCTGGAGAATGAGCGCCGTAGTCTGGAAGATATCCGCAAGCGGATGAGGGACAAGACGACTCTTGCCCGCAGCAACCGAGGCAAGACTGAGGTCCCAAGGACAGACACGAGGAGATCCACGGCTACTGAGCCAAGACCCGTCGGAGAATTTCATGCCAGAGACAAGGAGTTCACATACTGTCCAGGGGTCACCTGCTATGCTTGTGGTCAACAAGGGCATTATGCTAAACAGTGCCCGAAGCCAAGAGACTCGGCACCCAAGACGAACAATGGTGGAAACAATCCAGCCCCCAAGCGCAACAACTTCAATCCCAGCAACAACCACAGGAAGGGTCACTTGAACCATGTGACCAGGGAAGAAGCGCAGAATGCCCCAGACATCGTGCTCGGTACGTTCCCTGTCAACACAGTACCTGCCACGGTTTTGTTTGATTCTGGAGCTTCCCATTCGTTCGTTTCGAAGAGTTTTGTTTCACAACATGGTTTTCCGATACTCCCCTTGGAAAAAATCTATGATCATCAAGTCCCCCGGAAATAAGCAAATTGCTCAGGGTTACTGCCAGGGAGTGGTGATTGAGTTCGAAGGACTACCATTCCACGCGAATCTCATCGTGTTGAAAAGTAAAGGACTGGATGTCATTCTAGGAATGGACTGGTTAACCACCAACAAAGGATTCATCGACTGTTTCAATCGGACAGTGATTCTCACTCACCATCACGGCAAGACAATAAGAGTTTCCGCTCAAGAAAGGCCACGATCACAGAAACCAAAACTGAACAAGATGGACATCGCAGAATTAAGAAAAGTGCCAGTGGTATGCGAGTTCCCTGATGTGTTCCCGGAACAACTACCAGGTATGCCACCAGATCGAGAGATCGAATTCAGCATTGAATTAGCACCTGGCACCGCTCCCATTTATAAGAAGCCGTATAGAATGGCACCCTCAGAATTGGTGGAGTTGAAGAAGCAGATAAAGGAATTACTGTACAAGGGGTTTATACGAGCCAGCTCCTCACCATGGGGTTCGCCCGTATTGTTCGCCAAGAAGAAGGATGGGACACTGAGACTATGCATAGACTATCGAGCCCTCAATATGGTCACCATCAAAAACAAATACCCGATGCCACGGATAAATGATTTGTTTGACCAGCTCGCACAAGCTAAAGTATTTTCAAAGATTGATTTGAGATCGGGATACCATCAACTGAAGTTACGAACAGAGGATATCCCCAAGACAGCATTCACTTCCAGATATGGGTTATACGAGTTTACGGTGATGCCGTTTGGACTAACAAACGCCCCCGCATATTTCGTCCACCTCATGAACAAAGTATTCATGAAATTCATGGACAAATTTGTGGTAGTATTCATTGAACGAGAATGGGATAACGAGAGTTGGCTTACAATCGCCACTTCACACAATACCTAAATATAATTCATACATCATCCAAAATCCACACATAGACCGACTATGGTCAAATCCAAATGAAAATAAGATAACCCCAAATGCTAGATCCCCGATCGTCCCAACTGGGCTCCAGTACTGATCATCAGGAAAAGACACATAGTAACGACCACGTTCCTCGTCGAACTCCCACTTGAGGTCGATCTCATCAACTGCACTGGCATCGTCGGCACCTGCAACTATGTTGGTAGAATCTGTGAGTCACGAGGACTCAGCAATCTCACACCCGCGAGATCAAAACTATTTAAGCTTATAGGAAAGGATGGTGAAATGAGGTGGAGCTGCAGTAGGCACTAAGCATATATGGTGGCTAACATACGCAAAAGAGAGCGAGAAGAGAAGCAACGGAACGGTCGTCTTCTAGTAATGACCAAGAAGTGATCCTGAACTCCTACTTACGTCATTCATAACTCAAACCGTGTTCACTTCCCGGACTCCGCCGAGAAGAGACCATCACGGCTACACACACGGTTGATGTATTTTAATTGGGTCAAGTGACAAGTTCTCTACAACCGGACATTAACAAATTCCCATCTGCCTCATAACAGGGGGCATGACTTTCGAAAGATAATACCCTGCAGGGGTGTCCCAACTTAGCCCATCATAAGCTCTCACGGTCAACGAAGGATAAACCTTCTCCCGGAAAGACCCGATCAGTCTCGGAATCCCGGTTTACAAGACATTTCGACAATGGTAAAACAAGACCAGCAAGGCCGCCCGATGCGCCGACAAATCCCGATAGGAGCTGCACATATCTCGTTCTCAGGGCACACCGGATAAGTCAAGCTACGAGTAAAACCAGTCCTCGAGTTTACCCGTGGTAGCCCCGCAGGCTGCTCGGTTCG
>NC_057811.1:68138337-68140683 GCF_018294505.1 Triticum aestivum
AAGGCTTAGGTGGCAAATGGTAAAACCAAGGTTGGGCCTTGCTGGAGGAGTTTTATTCAAGGTGAACTGTCAAGGGGGTCCCATAAATCACCCAACCGCGTAAGGAACGCAAACTCAAGGAACATAATACCGGTATGACGGAAACTAGGGCGGCAAGAGTGGAACAAAACACCAGGCATAAGGCCGAGCCTTCCACCCTTTACCAACTATATAGGGGCATTAATTAAATAAGAGGTATTATGATACCCAAAATATCCATGTTCCAACATGGAACCAACTTCAACTTCACCTGCAACTAGCAACGCTATAAGAAGGGCTGAGCAAAAGCGGTAACTTAGCCAGACAACTGTTTGCAAGGAAAGGATGGTTAGAGGCTTGACATGGCAATATGGGAGGCATGATATAGCAAGTGGTAGGTAGCGCATCATGGCAATAGAACGAACAACTAGCAAAGCAAAGATAGAAGTGATTTCGAGGTTATGGTCATCTTGCCTGCAAGGTTCTCAGAGTTGTCGAAAGCTTGATCCTCGTAAGCGTACTCAACAGGTTCCTCGTTCACGAACTCATCTTCCGGCTCTACCAAAAACAAGAACACAAGCAACGGAACCACAATCAAACACGGGAAAAGCACAAACAACATGATGCAATACATGAATGATATGCGAGATGTGATATGCGATGCATATGCGTGCTCCGGAAGGAAAATGATGAACAAGGCAGTAACTTGGCAAACCAAGCATGCCGCTGGAAGGTGAGATGCTTTCGGTCGAAATTGATATAAAGATCACCGGAAACGGATGCACGGTTTGCAAATGGCAAGCAAAACAAGAATGACACGAATCTGCGATTAACAGCATGATAGCACTTAAAATGCAACAAGTAACAATGCTACAGCACTCCAACATAGCAACAAAGCATATAGCAGTAATCTACAGGAGATGCTTGACAAAAGATGAACAATGAGCTATGGCTAGATCACAACATAACAGGTTCAAACAAGCATGGCAAAAGTGCAAAAGACAACAGGTTCACAGACTTGGTGAAAATTACTGGACATGCCTGAAACAGCATCAGGTAGCAATGTTCAGAGCACGAAGTCAACATGGTACAGGAACTTAACATAGCAAATCAAGGCATGGCAGTATTCTACTAAATACATATGACAAAAGTCCCTTAATGACCATAAGCCAAAAAGGACCAGAAGATATGATGGCAACCATGTAAACATAGCAAGTTTCGTTAACAGGTTTCAGACAGCAGAAAACAGAGCATGGCAGAAAGAATAATATGAAGGCATCTTTCTGAGCTTGATTCACTCATCAAAAAGCAATGCATGACAAAACAGGCATACCTAAAGCAATATGGCATGGTTATGAAGCTATCCTTGGCAAGATAAAGTACGTAAAATGTATGAAACAACTACAACAAGCTTGGCAAAATTGAATATCATGTTAAGAATCTGCCAGAAATATTTTATAGCCAAAGTAGAGGAAGATTGAGTCATGCTATGGCACTCCATAATTGCAGACAAGGGCATGAATGGATCAATTACAACAATATCTACAAAACATCCTTACTGAACATCTCCAAAATAAGCATGGATCTCTCTGTAGCCACATGGATACATAGCAACAAAATAACAGCAGTCACAGACTTGGAAAAACTACTAAGTCTCTGAAATCAGAAACATTACGAAGCCTAGTTTTGCATGCTTGTGCTAGTCACCACAGAGATCACAAAAATACATGGCATACACCCCTGTAAGTATGGCATGGCATACAACAAAACACATGTAGAGCTCATGCCCATAAGATGCACACATCAACAGAAACAAAAATAATAAATCCTCAAGTTCTGATAAGTAACAGCAGATAACAGCAACTAGCACTCTTGCATCAGAGATTTGGGCATCAAGATGGACTCAAATGAACATGGTGCAATGGAACAAAATGAAAAGCATCTAGAGACGAACATTTCGATATATTAAACGCGTGAAGCAGAGCTATATGCAGAGAGTTACGATGTGATGAACAGGTGCACATATTGTAAAATAATAGGACTAAGAAAAAACGGGGGAGGAGAGAAAGTCAACCCTCGTCTCCTCCAGATCCGATCGGATCGAGGCCGAGCTCGGCTCGCCGGCGCTGGGGCTGCCGGAGTCGGGGAAGAGGAGGCGCTGGCGGGGAGAGGACGGGGCGCCGGAGAGGAGGGACGGGGAGGTGGCGCCGGCCGGAGTGGTCGCGGGGAGGCGTCGGGCAGCGGAGGCGGGCGAGCTCGCCGGTGCGGCAGCGTGGCTACGATGGCGGCGGAGGGCGGCGCCGGACCTCGGCGGCGAGGTGACGGGCG